>NT_176548.1:1458335-1460005 GCF_000188095.3 Bombus impatiens | reverse complement strand
GGCCTTGCAGGTGCCGCCATGTCAGTGCATGCCTAACCTCGAAGCCGCGCGGAACGGACGCTGGGCCCAAGAACGCAACACCTCGTGCTCCGTTTGCTTCTTGCCGCTGCTCTTTCCGTTTGAATGTAAACCACACTCGAGACCACCTAAATTCGTCGCGAGTCCAGTGCATCGCGTTATATCGATCGCGTGTACGTGTGATTTCGGAGCGATTCGAATCGATTCGGATCGCGAACATATAAACAGGGAACCGAGAGAGGGGTGTATCGAAGCGAAAGGAGACTATCACGAGAGTGGTTCGGAGTAAACGTCCTACGATACGCGACGGGAAGGTCGTATCCAGCGTGTGTATTCGCAAGCTCGTCGTTTTAGCGCATCTTATAATCTTTTTTTCTCGTCGCGCGTGACGTCGATTATGGTTCGCGATTCGTGATTCGTGATTCGTCGTCCTCGTATAGGTTATAGTGTGTCGAGCGTGTGACAGTTTTTGCGGAAGGACCGTGACTGGTGCTGTTTTGCCACGAATACACAGCAGTGGTGGAAGTAAGAAGTAACAAGTTGGCGACGAAGAAGGAAGAGACTCGGCTCGTTCGTTGGACCGACTCGTTCTACATGGTCGTTAACGTGCGTGCGCAACGACGTTCGACGATTTCTCAAATCCGAAAGACAGAAGTGGAGGAAGACGACGACGAGGAAATCGGCGTATGGAATACGCGTCGAGGAAGATGAGACAACAAGCAGGAACAACGAGATTGCTGCTGGCATAAAAATCAATCCACATAGCAAATCGTGATCGAGAAGGGTCAATTTTTGGTGGAAATTCGACAGAAGCTCAACGTAGAAAGAGAGAGAGAGAGAGAGAGAGAGAGGGAGTGAGAGAGACATGAAGGGCGTTCCAGACGCGAAACGATCGCACCGGGTTCGCGACCGGTCGTGTTGATCGTCGAGTTATCGGACGTGGATCTAACGCGAGGAATGTACGATATCTCGAGGCGAAGATATTCCAGCAAAGGTGAGGACAGCGCGGATACCACAGCCTGCTACAGAGAGAGGTAGAGAAAGGAAGGGAAGCGATAGGAAGGAGGAAGGAGGACGAAGAATAAAGGTGGAACGGGGTCGGATAAACTCGTATCTACCGAAGGAATTTCCACAAGGAGATATCGCGCGAGTCGTTACAAACGGCATGTTTATAATCTAGCGCAATCACCTTCGAAACGTTTGGCTTCGTTGGCAAGGATCGGGCAGGTTCTATCGGTTCTGTGGGATATAGGCGCGGACGCACAGTCGAACGTAATTCCTAGGAGTGCAAGTGTTTACGAGAGAAACGACCAGGGTAAACGTGATTGTGGTTGGTGGTGGTGCTGCTAGTGGGTGATTAATGTGTCGGTTGATCGCGTACTCGTGCTTTCTTCCGCCGGTTTTTTAACATCCGACCGTACGAGACGCGTGCGGACTGTCGACAAGAAACAGAAGAAGAGAGAGATTTCCTGGCCGTATGAAGAACATTTGGAGGTATCGATCGGTGCCGCGTCCTCTCACGATCCATTATTTAGGAATGAAAAGATCGAGATAATAGCCAAGGACGGCGGAGGCGAAGGTGGAGGCGGCGGCGGTGGCGGTTGTGGAGGCCCCAGGATGCGGCACCTGCTACTACTGTTCCTCGTCCTGGG
>NT_176548.1:1457996-1458316 GCF_000188095.3 Bombus impatiens | reverse complement strand
CACACGGTCCGAACTCGTAAGATACTTGGAGGTTTCGGAGAACGCTCGACCAGGTACCAGGGTGGGTTTCATCGATGCCGACAGTCCACCGTACTTGATCGTGTCGGTTTCCGGGTCCGCGGTCGATTCGGACTTGATAGTGGATCACGCGACGGGCGAGATAAGGACAAAAGTGCCGTTGGATCGCGAAACCAGACCGTCCTACAGCTTGGTCGCTCTGCCGCAAAACATTCAAGTGGTGGTGAAGGTCCTCGACGAGAACGACAATGCGCCGACCTTTCCCGTCGATCACGTGGACGTCGAGTTTCCGGAGAATTCGC
>NT_176548.1:1432924-1457969 GCF_000188095.3 Bombus impatiens | reverse complement strand
CCTCGCGACGCGAAACGCGCCCTGCCGCCTGCCAAGGACCCCGATCTCGGCCAATACTCGACGCAACGCTACGAGATCGTCTCCGGAAATTACGCGGATGCGTTCAGGCTGTCCCAACATCGAGGTCGCGATGGCGTTCTCTACTTGGATCTGCAAAACTCCGGGTCGTTGGATCGCGAGGCTCGCTCTCGGTATCATCTGGTGATAGAGGCGTTGGATGGTGGCGCTCCGCCGCTTCGCTCGAGGCTACACGTGAACGTGACGGTACAGGACGTAAATGACAATCCGCCGATTTTCAATCAGACGAGGTACGTCGCCAGCATTGCGGAGAATGCGACCGTCGGGACGCCGGTACTCGCGGTGAACGCGACAGACAGCGACGCTGGTGACAACGGCCGCATAGAGTATTCGATTAATCGGCGACAATCGGATCGCGAGGAGATGTTTCGTATCGACCCAGAGACTGGCATGGTTTACGTGAACAAGGCGTTAGATTTCGAATCGAAGGAGCGACACGAGCTAGTGATCGTTGCTCGTGATCGCGGCGCCCAGCCTCTCGAGGCGAGCGCGTTTCTCTCGGTTCGCGTGACCGACGTGAACGACAATCAACCCGCTATTACTGTGATCTTCCTGTCAGATGATGCGACACCGAAAATCAGCGAGAGCGCCCAGCCGGGTGAATTCGTCGCTAGGATATCGGTCAGCGATCCGGATTCGAGGACCGAATATTCGAACGCTACCGTCACGTTGACCGGCGGCGAGGGACACTTTGGCCTGGCTACCAGAGACAACATTATATACTTGGTGGTGGTCGAGAGGCCGCTCGACCGTGAGGAAAAGCCCGTTTACGATCTCTCTGTGGAAGCGACCGACGCGGGAACACCTCCGTTGCGAGCCGTTCGAACTTTTCGTCTTGTCGTCACGGACGTGAATGACAACGCTCCGAAATTCGGCCGGGAAAGATACGAAGCCCATCTGTTGGAGGCCTCGGAACCGGGTACTCCGGTTCTGAAGGTAACGGCCACGGATCTCGACGAAGGTGCCAACTCCGCCATCAAGTATTCTCTTCTCAATTCCACGTGGTTCGTTATCGACGAAACGTCCGGTTTGATATCAACGCGGACTCACGTTGACTGCGAAGCCGACCCTGCGCCGATTTTAGTAGTGATCGCCACCGACTCGGGTCGTCCGCCGTTAAGTAGCAGCGCGACAGTGCGCGTTACCGTCCATGACCTCAACGACAACGAGCCCATCTTCGAGAAGCCGCTGTATAACGCGACCGTATCGGAGGATATGCCCGTTGGCTCCTGCTTTCTCAAGGTAAGACAATCCTCTTTGTTCGTTCGTTTGCACGAATCGCATCGCGTTACGTAACCTTCGGCGATATCGTAAGTACCGCCGTATATTTACTTACGTAGTATGCACCGTTGATCGTTCGGCAGGATAATTGATCTGTCATCGCGTCGACACCGATCGACGACGAATTCCTGCGCGAAACATACCGCGCGAATCGATAGCGTCGAATGGCACAACGTGTCTCTGATCGGTGAAAGCCACACGATTCCCAATAGGTTCGTGTGTTGTTTAATCGTTGCACAAATCGACTGAACGTTTTGCGTAAAGTTGCTTCTCGGCGCGAAGCTGCCACTATGTTGCAAAAGGTTTCTGGTAAATGTGCGAATCGGCCGAAAGGGCACTGGTCGCGCCGCGAGCCACGTATTCGCTTTACACTGGGAAACTCGTAATTGGAATCGCGTCGCGCATGAAAGGTTTTCTCCGTCGCCCTCTAGCAATTAGCAGGGAACCGTGTATATCGGATAGAAAATATTCTCGACGACACGCGATCGATCGATGTTCTTCGTTCGACGCTGGACGCTTGCGTGGGCGCTATCGTGATCGACGGTTCGCGGTTCCAAACTGTCGGACGATGGCACGGAACCGAAATAAACCCGCGTGCACGTTTATTGGCATGCGACGCGCGTTCTATTGTGCGTTTGCCACTGTGAGCCACACAAAGAATATGCGTACCAGCACGACGAGGAAACGTGAGAAGATGAATGAGAAAAGGCTAGCGTATTGTACGAATATCGAGAGAGAGCTCGAAAAGTACGCGTTGCTCGACGATTCTAGTAGCGGCTAGTAGCAGCTAGTAGTGGCTGCTGGCAATGGCGAACGCTCGGAGAACACACGTGCCAGGGACGCGTTCCACTTGCGCAGGGAAACCTGTTGCGAGAGTTTTCTTTGTGGCAGCGGCGAGATGCTCTTCCCCGAAGCGGTGTTAGGCCAAGAACAAGTTGCTCTCGACACCGAGGTTGCTTTACGAGCAGAGCGTCTTCGCGATCGGTATACCTGCACGGTGTGCAATTACCGATCTTCGAAGCTGGCGTAACACGCGTGCGCGCTCCAAACAACCGAGAAACGATCCAGTTCTAGACCCTCGATGCAGGCAAACTAGCTCGGGCTATCGGGCATTCGCGAGGTGCGAGCTCGTCGTGCATTTCTGAAATTTAAGACGAATCGACGACGTGCCGTGGCCACGAAACGGATTACGCGCTTGGTCGCTCACGAGAGGTCGAGGGCGGGCACGGACGCGAGCGCGCGCCTTATCTGTTGATCCTTTTTAAGGACGATCGTCTTACATTTGGCGTAATCGTTGACAGTAATACTATATCTATATTTTCGTTCGCTTAAGATAACGAAATTGTTACGCGCTTCTGCGGTTTGTCTAACCAAGGATCGCTGCAGACAACCGAGCCATTCTTTCCGCTCGATCGAAATCTCCTACGTTCTACTGCAAATTTTACGCGTCAAACACCGAACGTGACGACTCTTTACGCGATAAACTCGGGCGATCGCATTTGCAACGCTTCGAGATTCGCAAGACCGCGGCGAGATAATCGTTACCGGTGCCGCTGTTGGTGCTGCGACGAAGCGTCTGTCGTTCATAACGTTCATGATCCGTGTTGGTCGTGTGGATACGAGAAACACGAACGACAGAGAAACGGAGGAATGGGAGCGATAAAGAAGGGCAGGAAGCTACGGCATTGCGGCGACAAGGGAAGAGAAAGGGAATAAAAAGAGGAGAAAAATCCTTCCCTCGATCTCCTCCCTCTCACAAGCGACTGTCCATCTGACTGAGCGAAACTAGTGCCTTCTTTTTTCTTCAATTGGATTGTCATCCGCATTCGAGGGGGAAGCGGTGAATGCTCATGCCGGTGTGCACCAAATGCCGAATGCCGATGGAAATTGAGAGGAATAAACTACTACGTTTTTCAATTGGGTGGTAGACCGCGTGTACACTACTGTACAGTGTACACGGACGTATTCGGTAGGCGGCCGGATACACGTGCACGCACCGCGACCCAATCTTAACGTCTGCTCCAAACTTTCGTACGATATATATTTTATCGGTGTTTCGTTGCCTAGTTCAATGATGATTTATAATTGTTGCCCGCTCAACTGTAATTATTATAATTATAGATTTTTCGTCGGCCTCTCCCACCCGTCTTTCGAACCCGAACCGGCCGCTTCTTTTCGCTCCATCCCCTTTCGTACCAGCTCCACCCCTTTGGTTCTTCGCCTTCTTTTCTCTCGTTTGTTCCTTCTCGTAACCTCGCATGTTTCACCTTTCCTCTCTATCCGATGTTTGTCTTGTTTCTCTACTCGGTTCGAACAGCGAGGAGAGACCAGACATACATACATACATACATACATATGTATATGCGTATGTACGTTCTCCCTATGTAACTCGAAAACGGGTTTCGAAAGAACCCCACCGATGCCGCGAATCGAATCCATTCGCGTTTCCCACACGCAATTCACCCCTTTCCGTTCGTCTTCCCCAACGGAGAGAGGAACGATTCTCCTCTCTCCGTTTAAATTGTCTCGATACTATTAGCGCCCCGCTAAGATTCTGAACTGTTGGATTCCACCGTATCGGTTCGGCGAGCTTGGCCCTTTCTCCGCTTGCGTTTGCACGCGCGTAAATAGGCGCTACGCTCGTATGAGAGACCGTGCGCGTTCGTGCGCGAAACTATTCGCATCCATCGGCCGAGTATCCGTCTTTCTATACTACGTGGCAGGTCACGGGTCCGATTCATCTTCCTGCAAGCCTTCCATTATCCGTCCTAACTGGCAACCGAGGATCATTAAACCGCGGATCCTTTTGTCCGACTTTGCGTCCAGCCTTTTTTTTCAAGGACGGACGAGAAGGGAAATACTGGTCAGCAGGATTATACCGTTGTACCGCGTTTCGATATTTTTCGTGGGCGAGAGAGAGCCACGCGACTTGGAGGATCGATGGGTGAACGGAAACGGCACGACTGGTCTGTAAAGGGGAAGTTAGGATAGGGCGATCGGGAAGATGGCCAAGTTGCATCGGCGGATGGATCGCGTTTCTAGAGGTAAAAGATGCGCGCACGACGACGGTGCATCGGTCAGCCGGTATACATCGTGTATCGCGGTACAAAGTGATGACCGTAATGACTCTAACCACCGTCTGACATCTGGCATTAGGCACTCGAGCTTTCGAGTGGCAACGCCCGCAGCAATTGTTGCCGTTTACGACTGCCGTGCACGCTCTCCTCTGTCTCCTTCTCTTCTTTTCACTTCTCTTCTCTTCTCTTTTCTTCGCCTCAGAATGTTTCGCGTTTGTGTCCGCGCCCGCGCACTCCATCGTCCTCGTCCGCCGGCTCTTCTCGCTCTTTCCTCGTCTCTCTGTCCGACGTCGTCGTCTTTCTTCTTGTTTCTCTGGCCGCGCTCTGCTCGCTCGTCCGCTCTCGATCCTACGCGCTATAGACCGCATTCCCGAGTGCAACGACGAGGCAGAGATATATGTATATGCATTCGCGTGCACCGGTCGGTGCAGCCACCGCGCGCGGCTGCTCTCGCTCTCGCATCGCGCTACATTGCGATCGCGGTTCTATACTCCGAGCGCTTCTACTTCGCCGCGCTATGAACAACCACACGGTTCTTCTCTTTTGCTCCTTTTATTCCTCGTCGTTTAGGATTGTATCCAATCATAAGCGTGCTTCTTCCTTTTTCTCGCTTTTTTAATTGCCGTTTCACTGGCCGAAGCGACGCCGCGCCGCACCGTGGACGCCATGCACGAGAACGTTTCCCCTTGATCTACGCTATACGAATCTGGTGTCACGCGTACTCGCGACTAGCAAATACGCTGGATATCTTTCCGCCATCGTTCGTCCCTCGTCACGCATTTTCTTCGCTTTCGATTTTTGTCCCATCTCACGACTCGTGAAATTGCGTAACCGGCGCGTAATTGTGCCACCAAGGTTTTCTCTGCGTGCCATTCTTCGACTCCGTTTCTGGAATAATAGAGATCGGAGTCGTCGAGAAAATGCTTTACCTCTCACCGAATGAAAACACGATGGTTAGCTTCGCGGATCGCGTAGCTTCAGGACGTTAGAAAGTCGTCGGCGTGGTAACGAGCGAGAATCTATGCGGAGGACGAGATCGGGAATCGATCGGGAAGAAGAACGGGAATCGTGGGTAATCGTGTGACAATGGGAAACGAGATCGCTAGGACATCGTACGAGGAATCGTAGTTATTTTCTCGTAGCTGCGAATGGAACGAGCTCGGAGAAACGAGCATGTTGGTTATCAAGTTTCTCGTATGTTCCTGGATTACTCAACGTTCTCTTCCTCTGTTAGTGGGTGGTGAGCTACGAGACGATCGCGCGCGACCGTTTGTCCTCGCGGTTTCCATCGAGCAAACAGATTCTCGCAGAAGCTGCCTTACGGTGTTTTGTAGCTTAACAAGAACGGCTACAAAGTGCAAGTCGCATACCGATGAATACGATGACGAATTCCCCATCGCGAGTCTGCATCGGCTTCTCCGTATGTACGTATGTATGTGTGTATGTGTGTATGTATGTACCATGCACGTGCCCTTTGATACTCTAGTTGCTCGTGTGTTTTTTCGATCGTAGGACATCGTACGTTGCTCACAGGTAAAATCGTCGCCTTGTTCGTTTTCAGATTCCTCAAATGCGATCCTGTCAGCGTTGTTTACCCACGCGATTTATCGGATACGACACCACTGTTTTTACCGTCGACGTATCTTCCTTATCTCTCTTTCGGTGGATATCGCGCATCGCGTAAGCGTCTCGCAATTTTTCATCGATTCGAGGATTTTCGTTAAACTGATCTGTTACTTGCGTTTTCACGCGTTTCTCGAAGTCTCTACAGGACGACGCGATAATACGGCGCGATACCTGTTGTAACGTTCAACCGGCTAAAAATGATTCAATAAGACGCTATCGCGTGGCGTTTTACAGTCGCGAGAAATGTTGCTTTCTCCGACGATGACTGGTTTTTCCCTCGGAACTATCGTGCTCGATGGAGGTGGTACGCGTTGGTTCGTGGCGCATAACTGCACACGCAGCTTTTGATTGTCGATTCAGAGAGCGATATCGGCGACGACGATTCTGTACCTTGGATTTCGTGCTGCATGCCAAAGCGTGTACGGCGAACATACAACTTTGCTGAGCGTAGAAGGAACGGCTGATTGAACTTTACTCGGGGATCGTTATCATAATTTTTTTCTTTTAAAACTCCTCTGAATGTCTTCGCGCGGAGCCAATTTTTCCTTTTTTTTCACGTGCGATTACGATTTGTCGACCGGTCGAATTTTCGTGATCCCCGCGTTCGAACGAGAAATCCGATCGATCGGTCGGCCTCGATCGGAAAGCCGCAGGCTGTCGGTCACGTTTCTTCCACGATTAACGAAACGATGGAGAAACGAGCACGAGACGAAAGGGAAGTCGAGTATAAGTGCGTATATACTTGTAGGTATATGCATCAAGGCGTCCGGAGAGAAAGCGAACGTTCGGTAGGCAGATCGGTGCCAGCTATAAGCCAGGTAACCAAACGTGAAAAAGGGGAAGGAGGGGAGGGGGACGAGCGTGCGAGCCGCACTTTCCAATGCACTTGGTGCGACCGTTGCACCGGGAAAGTGCACACGCGCTCGACTCACTGTTCAGAGATGGAGACGGAGAGACAACTCGTTCACGCGACTGCCAGCAACATTGGAAAAGTGTGCGTATGCATGCTATACACGTTTCTTTCGCGAGGCGACAGTTTTCTCTGTGCGATAGAATCGTGCTAGCTTGTGTGCTAGTCGATCGATGTTAACCTATAAAGTTAGCGAATTATACGTGGAATGTCATGACAGGGGTAAAAACGATGTTTAATTGATCTTGGTTTAAATTTACCATTGATGGGTGATAGAACGCGTAATTTTACTCGCAAGTATGCCTGTCCTAGATATTTTCTTCGTTGGATCGGCGTTTCGCGTTTAAAGTCGAATGCATCGCGAAGGAAAAGGTAGAAAAGCTGTCGCGGTTAAAAGGCACTAGGTTTCGTGGACAGAGTCGCAGGGTACGAAGGATTAACGAGTCGAGACTGTAGATAAGCGGTCGCTTGATAATTCTTCCGTGTTTGAAAAGGCTTGAGAAAATTCGTAGGAAAGCGAGAGCGTAAATTGGCGGCGGAGGAGGCAGTCGGTGAGATAGGCCGAGTGACGACCTCGATTGACCCGCCGATCCGTCACGGTTCTCCTGCTGAACGGGAGAGTGGCTCGCACAATTAGTCGGGTAAGGTGCAACATCGAAGGATCGTGCGTCACGTGGAAGGTAATGTCGGGCTAATGCAGCAGCAACTACGCGTTCGATAGGTTGTTGGTGGTTGGTTGGTTGGTTGGTTCGTTCTTTGGTCGATTCGTTGGTACGCTGGTTCGTTTGTTCGTTCGATGGTTCGCTTCTTGGAGCGTGTAGCTGCGCGAAATAATACACACGAGACACGCGTGTTTCGCTAATGGATTCTCCTGGCCTGAGGCCGATTCGTTTTCGTCGCGTCATCCCTACGCGGAATTTGATTAATTACGACCGCACGACCGGCCCGGTAATTACTTTCCGATAGGATCCGCGCCTCTCTTCTCACTCTGCACCAATCATCTCTCTTGCCGCCTTCCTTGCCTCCTTCTTCTCCGACTTTTTTAATCATCGCTTCCCTTCCACGGAAATTCGTCGTTACGCCGTTCCATCGATACGATCTTCGATAACTCGCCTTATCGATTCTTTCGAACGACGTCCGGATACAGAGCCGACGCGAAAAAGGTTCACGTACGCGACGGACACGCCAAAACCCTGGGAAATTCTCTGAATGTAACCCAAGTATCCACTTATCTGGTAGATATTTCATACGAGCGACGCGACGATCGATTTTTGGCCATATCACGATCGAACTTCGACATCGTTCGTTCTTGTAGCCGCGTCATTTTGTCCAAAACGGACAAACGTTTCCGCGTGTTAACGTCGGAGCGAGCGGTTCATTTTATTAGATTCTATAAGTCTAAGGAGCAGCTGACAAGTTAATTGTTTATTAATTCACATTCGCGTCCGACATGAATGCGCCGTTGGTTATGCGAAAACAGGTCTGTATCGGTCTGCCGGCTACCGAGTGAATACGCATGAAACTTTTTATTTTCTCGCCAGACGTTGGTGTCGAGTCGCGAATTCTTCGCTTTATCGGCGTACGCGTAATGGCTTATGAATTTACTTTCACGCTAGATAATTATAGCGTAACGTGTCTACTACGTTTCCTGGAATCGTTTGTACTATGTATCTACTTCGAGATCGAGTCTCTGTTACTTGTAATATATGATCGATTTGCGAGCCTTTCCCTTCCGTACGCGAGTATCTTCTCATTCGCGTTTACTACACCACGCGATTTGCCTCCTTTCTTGCGTAAAATAGCTAGCAGCAATTCGACGTTATTCAAAATCGCGTCATTCGTGACCACTGTATCTCGTACATACTTGGAATAGTCGTAAGAAAAATGGTCACAAATATAACTACGCTATAAATGTTATTTCTTTATCCACTCTAAGCAGTTTTAAGGACCCAGACATTATCTTTACATCTAATTTGACATTTATGGCACATTATAAGAGTATTAATCTCCCGTGATTATAAATCTTTCAATCTTATTTATAGTGTTTCCACATATTTTTGCGATATTAATACTCTTAGGATCTATACTCTACTCTAGACTTTATACTGTCAACTGGTCAGACCGATTTTAAAATATGCTTGTCTCATTTGATTTCGCCGTTGTTGTTTTTCGCACATAAATGACGTAGAAAAAATTCCAGCAGAAATTCTTTAGACTAACGGCCAGACATGATGTTAGACCTATGCCGTTATTCTTTCATAAGAGTGACGAAATTCTCAATAACTTGAACTATCGACTCCTAGCAAAAAGAGAGTAATATTTGAATTCGAAAATTCGACTGAGTAAAATAGTCAAGTAACATTATTTCCCGTTCTAATATCATTCGACAGTTCTCTCTTAATGCTCCTTTAGAATGTTTTGGAAATAATAATTTGTTCCACACTAATCAACATCGTACAACTCGTAGTTAATTTAATTGTTTTAATCGTATGCTAGATGGTATCGACTCGTTTCATGCAAAGACAGATCTATTTAGGCAAACCTTAAACACTGAAAACTGCCTGAAACACTCGCTGGAACGTATACTTTAACTTATTTTTATTCTTATATCTCATATATATATGTGTTAATACCTTTCCCTACTTTATTATCTTATGTGCCAAACGGCTTATTTTATTTCCCGTATGAATAATATAAAATGATATAAAATATTCGTTGTTCACTCTCACGCGTTGAATCGTACGCTGTGTAAGTACATGCAACGTGGCCATTCACTTGGATTCGAGCAGATTCGATTAAAGCAGCGGGGAGCGAAGCGTCGTATTAGCGGACAACGGCATATAGGCGCATGCATTAACGGATTTTGTCGATCATACCCGCGGTAGATGTAAGAAGCTTTCCAGCCGATGAAAAGGGTAATCCAGGAACTCGGTATGGCTAATTTATAAGCGCCTAAGGCGTTCTGATTATGTCGTTAGTAGCCCGATAGAACAACCAGAATACCGTGACCACTTTGAACGATTCAAATCGCTGGGTAGGCGAACCAAGTGCAAACGAGGACAACGCGCAGCTCCGGAGGTACACTTTTAATTAGAACGATTACCAATCAACGAGATACCGTGCGAGCATTCGCAGTCTCGATTCGAGCCTGACGATACACCGATCGTCCTGGATCGGCTAACTAGAAACATCGGGAGCCGGTTTTTTTTCGTTTCTTGGCAAATTTATATTCGCTCGATAACGAATAACCGGTGAATTATCGATCACGTAACGCGCGTCCCAGTCGTATTTATGTGTACATGTGTGTGTGTGTGTGTGTGTGTGTTGTAATTGGTTTGCCGTAATAAATTTAACAGTCAGATAAATTTCCGAGTGAGGAGAACGAAGAGCAGCAGGCTTAATGTTAGTCGAGCCAGTCATCGCCGATCTCTGCTGCTCGCGAATCAATCACCAGGATGCGTCTTGGTTCGAGTCGCGATATTCCGCGCCGCTGTTCGAACGTTGTCTCGAAAAGACGAAAACCGAGGGAGTTTCGTCCGAAGATCTCGTTGGAGAGAGGGTGCGAGAAAGGTGCGAGAGGGTGCGTTGATAATCGGTTGTTCTCTGTCTCGGTAAACAAAAACGAGCAACTAATCGGCGATGAAACGAATGCCAGGGGCGAGGTCGACTTTTAATTAAGTGGACGTTCAATCAACGGCCGCCTATATACCGTTGACCGCTTACTCTTAGCGAACCGATGCATTTCCGCGTTCCCCGGCCACTGCAGGCATTGGAGGTTTCCGCTCCGGAGAAAGAGAGATATCGTCGAAAAGTTATCATGGAGGTCAGTCCACTCGATCGCGTTCATCCTTAGGTGCGCTCGATCGAACGAGTTCCTCCCCTGTACGTTCGTCTGTCCGATTTCATTCCGCTTACTCGTTTTCCTTTCTCTTCTTATCGACCGGCGATCTACCACGAAAGCTGGTAATGTCGAACAAGGTAACGATCGATTAGCCACCTGCTTCTAATTAATTCGGTAAAATCGAAGTGCCGCGTCGCGTTATTACGTTGCATCATCCTTGGATCTCTCTCTCTCTCTCTTTCTCTTTCTTGCTCTCTGTAATTGAACGGTTCAGCGGTCTGAGCCAAACAGAAAGAAAAATATGGTAGACCCAGCGGTAGCTAATTCAACGCTTTTGCCCTCTCGTTCTACGTTATTTCATAGGTCGCGTTCGTTCCTTTTCTTTTGCCTTTCTTCCCCTTTTCTCACCGTCCGACTATCTACTGCTATCGTTCCAGTTAAGCAGTATAAAAATATCGAATTGCGATATTTATCGCTGTTATTGAAAATGCGTAACTCGTCATTATCGAGATAACGAAGTTCGACCTTCGCATTTTGTATCGTCGCCTTTCTACGAATCATGGGATTTGTCGTGAGATAACTTTCGAGTCGGTCTTTGGTCATAATATAAAAAACATTTTATATGGTTGCGTAAGGGGTCAATTCGGATATTATCGTCGAGCGGGTCGTTTGAACGACCTTGCTGCGTCCCTGAAAGAATTTTCGACTTGCATAACTATGTAGCTCTGATCCATTCGCCGGATGAGAAACCACGCGTGCGCGCGCGCGCGATGCCGTAATACGTTTGAATAGAAGGAAGAGTCGATGGATCGGCGAGGAGGAGAAGCGGAAAGAGGAGGGAAGTGCAGTAGAAAAGAGAATAAAAGAAAGTGGTATGGAGAGAAAGATACGTCGTGAGGGGCATCAGACTAACAGCAGGTGGTTGGTTAGCTTATATACCTTCCCGGGAATCGGTTTAATCTACACACGCACACTCTCGTATCTGCCACGATCTGTTAGCTTCTCGTAGGCGAAGTTGCGATAGTTGCGCACAATGTAAATGGCATTCGTATCTTTGGAATAAGCACGCGCGCCATTACAATTGGAAGGACGTGGCTCGAAAGCGTGTTACACGTAATACGACATTCTTGTGATTTATAAGGTGCGCGCGTGGCTTATATGCGTCATGAGCTACGATCGCATCGCGGCTGCATCGCTCAAACGCCGAATGCCTGCGGTTCGTTGAAATCTAATGAAAAATACGAAAAATGTTGGAAGCAAGTGTATGATTTTCGATTCGGCCGATCGGAAACATCGGGAAAGTATGATCCCGATGCGGGGCGAACGAACGCTTAGAACCAGGAAGTTTTCAAAGTGATCCGACAGTGGATGCTGCCGGCCGTAATATTGGCAACGTGAATACAGTTTCTGCAAGAGGTCGGAATGCAACTGGCGATGTTCGCGGCATTCTCTCTCTTCCCATGGCTTCCTTGATTTTAGGCATGTATCGCGAGCCATCTCTCTCCGCTATTCTTCGATGCTTTCCTGTTACGCCTGTCTGAACATTATCTTGATACGCGCGGGATACCGTTTACCGTTTCGAGAGAATCGAAGGATTAGCCAGCCAATTTTCAGACATAGTTCCGTGCTGCCGTTGTTGCGTCGTACTTTCCCTCTTTGTCTTCGTCCGTCCCTTTGCTCCCTTTGTTCGACACGAGGAATTTTATGGTGAAGGAACAAGCTCGGCAAAATCTTTGGAGAAGAAGGGATCGAGGGACCACCTGTCGCTCGATGTACACTTTGTAGCGGACTTGGTTCACGATGTCCGCGCGTGTACGTCACCTCCTTTGAGTATGTATCCGTGCGTGCGTATATATTGAACACCATATACGTCACGCATAATATTCGCGGTTCGATCAAACTTGACGCGCGTCAGTATTTGTAAACCGGTAAGACGGGTAAGCAACTGGTAGTACCCCTTTCGAAACGATATTTTTATTTAAATAGTTTTCAATAATACGTCGCGAGTAGTGTCGCGTGTGCGCGCGTAACGGCACGCGATTCGGTATTCTCGGTATGTTGAAAAAACCCTTTCAAGGAAACTAGAACCCGTGGAATGGGGCTGGATCGTTAGTTGTTATTAAAATATTTTTCTCCGAAACATCCGCGCGAACGCGCCGCTTTCTCTAGGATCGTTGCTCCTTCTCGATTATATCTCGGATCGATGGCCTTAAGTCACACGCTTCTCGTGGCGGGGAGCAACCAACAGCCAACAACAGTCATTGTGTGGTCAAGGTGTAACTCGACCCTCCGTTACTCGGACACAGTCCTCTGAAACGAGTGGTCAGAAGTAGATTGCCTTAGAGCTGCTGCACAGCTTCTTTCCTTCGAAATTCCTGGAAAAATTCGGAATTACTCGCTCGGAAGAATCTTCCTGTACATAAATCGTTACGGTGTCAGAGCGTATTTACGTATCCCGTGTGTGGATTTGTCCCGTTATAGGAGATCGGTCAATGCCACTATCCACCGATAATATGTAGTAATTCTAATTATTACATGTATATACTAATTACAGTAGTAGCAAGGCGTTTCGTTTTTCACGTAGTTGGCAAAACTTCGATGAAAGATTGCAGGGACGCTGGAATTTCGAAAGGATTCCGAACGCGCGATTCTGTCTCGTAGTCGTTGAGCGCGTTCTTGTCGTCGATTCTCGATTGCCGATGCGAGAGGCGAGAGTGTGCGTCGCGTGAATGAAGCAGCTACGCGCATACCGTTTCCAACTCGTGTAACCCGAACTGAAAGTCACTCGGCCTGTCCACCTTTCTCTCCTTGTCTCTTTCCCGCTCGTTGCATCGCGCGTACGGCCTCGAATGTGAACAACACCGCCGCCGTACTGCCGCCGACGCCCCGTAACCAAATGCTGACGAAAGGAATACTTCATTATGGCACGTGTTTCTTCGAATTCGTGCTTCTCCGACCTGGCTTTTTTCAAAATTCTTATCGCTTCCGAACTTACGCGTTAATTTTCCCGTAAAGAACATCGCTGGAAACGAGACAACCGAGATAATCTTCCGTGAAAAAAAAAAGCGTACCGAACGATACCGGTGATAGGGGAAAATAAATATTCTGGTGCACGCACCTTCGAATTCGTCTGGCGAAAATTCGGCCGTGTGAGATAAAAACGAGATTCCATTTTTTCACGTCGCCAGGCTTCGAAATTTGATTACACGCTTTTGACGTTATAATACTTTGCGGTATATAAAACCGTGCGATGTAAAAGCTGCTCGATAAAAGTGAAACGTTAACCCGAAATTATGGGGGGAGATACGAGAATTAAAAACGGTGTTGACATTGAAGTATGAATTATTAATACTCAGCGGTAGCTCGACCGACTAAGTTAGCGGTCGTTTTCGATCTTCTTGTCCCTTTACGTTCCCTTCTCATACGGCTCTAAGAAGCTGCGAACTGCGGTTACTCGCGTTAATAGAAATCATCCGTCATCGATCAAGTCAACGAGCAAGCGAAAGTACAGGGAAAAGCAAACGCATCCGCGAATTTCGATCGATCGATTCTTTCCTCCCGCGTTAACGACGCGATGCAGCGTGAGACACTAAGCTCCGAGAGACTGCGATTTCGAGGAGATTGGAGGAGAAATTGGAAAGTTTTTGACGGGGTACGTTGGAGGATACTCGAAGCACGCTTCAGGAGCGTAGCGCTAGTGATCAGGGACGAGTGCGTGGGTAAGAATACCGTGACATCGGTTGGCGAACGTGCGGGGGACCCCGCGTTGTCGAGAGAGGCCCGCATTCGTTCTCCAGACCCGAGGAATACGTTGGAAATGCCGAGGATTCGCTATCAGATATTCGTTACTCACATCGGCCCCCCTATCACCCTCCTCGCCCCTTCTCTTTTCCTCCCTTTCTCTCTAACCCGTCCGACATCGGGATTTTCTCCTTTACGATCCGCACATGTGTTTCGTTTGTACACGGCATGTAACATATGGGCCCCGTGTTATTTATCATACAGTCTTAGCCGCCGATCCCGAATGGGATGTACGCTGCATTCAACAGGCCGTCCGCTTACCACGCTCTGCCTAATCGCGTTAATTTTACCGCAGCGACATAAATTATCCCGCGAGGGTCCGAGCTATACGAATTATTGTTTTATTCTCCTCGCACGCTCGACTTTCGTTCCTCCTTTCTCTGGTGACCGTGAGCTACTCGATCGCGTCTCTGCGCTTTTTTCTCTCTACGTTACACACCTCCTATCTTTTCACGCTCTCCAACGAGACGTCGCGTTACTCAAGGGATGTTAATATTCAAGAGAATTGCTTGGATTTTCTCGTTTTGCACGAATCTCGGACCGAACCGAACCCTAGGCGTAGACGCAGCTGCGTTCGCGGGAACGTTTTAGTCTCGAGGGCGAGGTAACCATAGCGCTACGAGCTATCCATCCCAGCTTGCGCCATTCTTTTCGTTCCGAAAAACCATAGCCGTGAATAATGTCGATGAGGACCGTGCGGTGGGAATCTAATGGACGAATAGACGAAGAAGAGAAAGAGGCGAAGAAAGAGGAGGACACGGTGGATCGGAAAAAGAGAGAACGCCGGTCGACTGCCCATATTCCATTCCGTGGAGCGCGGTGCGGAGTGGCGCGACGTGCCACTGCGGACGGTCGAGTCAACTTTTTGCGGCTGCATTTCACTTGCACTTGCCCAAACTCATTTGTCAGCGGTACCGAATTTATCCACCGCCAGCTCCGCTGTGCATCTCTTGGCATACCGTGTCGCTCGATCTAAATCGCAAGAGTGTATTTTCTAGAAGACAAGGATTTTATGCTTGTTTGCTTTGATCCTTTCATCCGAAGCAGGCTGACTTAGGTTCTCGTGCCGAGACGCGTACCGCGCGTTCCCGAGATTCTACGAAGGTTCTTTGACTCCGGTACGAATGGTTGACTTTCTTAGTTTGACTGCTGCGGCCAAAAAAGGTAAGATTTTTGTTCAGGGAAAAAGCGACAGACCTACGGAAATTATCTTCGAATTTTACGACCTGCTCTGGCTATTTCAACTGGTCGGACCAAAAAGCGAAGGTGTCAAGGAATGTCGACTATTTAAGGTCAGTGAAATCCACTTTAACGAACGACCCAAGCGCCATGTGGTCGTCGTCGTCGCTGACATTAAAGCAATTAAAACTTGGGGGGCAACCATCGGGCACGTCCTTGTTCGCGTGCAACGCTTTTCAAGGAGAACGACGCGAAAACTGGAATACACTGGAAAAGAGAAGCAAAGGTCTTGACGTGTCATCGGAGGAAATTAAGTTAATTTTACGTACGCTGCGGCCCTTGTAGCTTTTTGCACCCACGCTCGTTTTGCATCGCGCGCTGCTGCTCGTTTGCCGACGCAACGCATAATAATGATCCTGATAGTGAGTCATGAGAAATTCGAAAGACCTGCGCACAGTCGCTTGCAACTTGATTATTCTTCGGTGGCGAAGTGACCCGCCGAAACTCTTTCGCCGCTCGAACTCGCGCCGAACTTTGCTCGCTTATCGTCCGAAGACGGATAAAGAAAGCTCCAAGAAATCGGGACGATCTTTTTCTCTTTTCGTGCTCGTACGTCGAACGATCGAACGTGGAGAAGCAAAGTTTCCTATCTATCGGTAACTTTGCTCCGTGTGCATTACCTAAGACCGTAGTCTTTCCTGTCGACACTCCCCTTGCCCCTTCTTTCCCTTTGCGACTCGACGAATTAATTTAACCTCGACAGGTCGTCGATTTTTATTTGTTCTATCTGATTCTTCGCCTCTCGCCTCCTCAGCCGACTCCCATTTTTCTTCGCCATTGCCCTTTTTTCTCGCTTACTACCTTGCCTGATCTGCCTTTCTTCCCAAACTGACCTGCGATAAGTTGAATTTCGGCCGACGAAACATCGAGACGAGGGATAGGCGCGACCGATCCGAGAACAAGGCACGAATAAACATTGAAACCGGGATACCGAACCAGAGTCAGAGAGGCACGCGCATCGAAAGGGAAGAGCGACAGAAACGGAGAAAGATGTAAAAGCGAATTTCGTACTAAACACGAAGAGCTAAGCCTGCTTCGAACGTGAAAAAGAGAGTAACGTTTTCGATTTCGTTTCCTTTAAAGGAACACGTCGGTTTTATTAGCTCCTTGGCTCAAAGAAACTCCCAAGAGTGAAAGGTAGTTGCGTTCTTCCTGCGTCTTCGTACCGATGCATTTTAACTAACGAGAACATCTCCTTCGCTTCTTTCTTCGTCCGTTTCTAGTCGATGCGCGACGCGGATAGCAGTAACCCATCGCTACTTTTGAAATAAAGCGAAATAAAGTGGCGACAAATTGATCTTTCGCTTGGCCGGACGGTTAGGTGCGTTTTTAGGAAACAGACGAAGCTCGAACCGATTCGAAAAGATTCTTGGATTTTTCCAATAGTGGCGCTGGTACGATTTTGCCGAGAAACCGGTGAACCGAAGCGCGGGCAACTTTCGTGTAGATGTAACAACCTGCAAAGTGCACTCGCCGCTCGGTTAAACGAAGAACGAACCTTCGCTCGCTGCTTGGTTACGAAACGACGAAGTCAAGGGAAGAGAAAAGGCGCTCCGCCTTTTAAGGAGAACCGCCTGGCCCAATCCAGACTTCTGTTCTTCGTTTCTCTATATTTCTTTTTCCCCTCCTGTCCTCTTTCCTCTTTCGCCCAAAATTTGACGTCGATTCGTCGTGAGAAGATATCTTCCTGGCCGGCCGTTGCTCGATATCGCGACGATGATAATTTCGAAAGCACGCAAGGAGATGCGTCAAGGCGATTTTCATAGAATTAGAAAGGATTTCTCGTAACATTTGATATAATGGAGTAGAGCTTCTGTTTACGTTTTAAGCGAGCCACGTTTACGCTTCTGTGAGGTCTGCAGGATAATATGGCAGCAATATTTTGAGTCGGTCTGTCAAAAGAGACCCACCCCTCTGGTTATTGTAGTCGGCGCGACGCGTTCGTAGTCGTCGTTACGCGTGCTCCACTTTTCGAGTTTTTCGGCGGAGGTCCCCAGAAAGACGAGAAGAGAAAAGAGGAGAAGAGAAGAGAAGAGAAGAGAAGAGGAGACAGATCGGAGAAGTGGAAGGGTTCCGAGCATTGGCCAGGGGTTGTCAGGTCCCTACTAGGACCTAGGTGAGAGCATGGAAACTGGTCGGATGTGTACGGGTCGGAGAGGAGCGTACGAGACGAGGGGCAGAGAAGAGAGGAGACGAGAGTGAGTAAGAGGAGAAGGCGGAATGAGCGGCGAGGACGAATGAGAGGCGAGAGAGGGAAGAGGAAAGAGGGGATAAGGGCCAAGAGAGTGAGGCGACCGGCATTCCATGGGGCCCGTATTAATTATACCAGGCATCGGTGATGCTATGCGAGTGCGAGCGAGAACTCTGAACTCCTTTCTCTTTTTCTATCCATCGAGCTCTCCCCGTCTTCGTCGTTCTTTTCTCGCGCTTGCTGCTGGAGCAACGAGGACCGCCTCGGACCGGATTACGTGGATAGAAAAGGAACGGGAACCAGTAGACCAAGAATGGGGGGGACGAGAGTGGGATCCCTCTCGACCGCGGTAGGAGTACGCTAATGCGGATCTACTGCCTCTCTAACAATAAGCCGGAACGCTTGGAGGAATAAACTCGAGAGGGATGTACCTCTGTAGTAGGTAGTGTAAAGTAACGTTGTAGAGGCAATTCGTACGCGTAGGCCGTCCGCGAATTGCCTTTCCAATTTCAACGATTTTCTCGCGCTACCAAACATCCGCGTCAAACGTTATCACTCGCCCTTTCTCCCACGTACATTTTCAACAAAATATAGATTCCTCCTTCGTTCGTATCTTTCGTACGTTGCGTCACGCCGTGTCACGTCCAAAGGAAACTTGGTTTCGAACGTGATGTGCGATATATTTAGTTTGCGGTAGACTTACTTTTAGAGACAGATGTAGTTAACGCGTATCGAATACAGCGAGTGCATCCGAGGGAAAGGTGTAGAAGAGATGTAGAAAGGTAGGAGAGGAAGAAGTAACGTAGCTGTCACTCGTGGCAAAGGAAAGAGGATAAAACGTAAGAGGAACTAAGAGGAAAAGGAGGGTTGGTATACCGATCAAGGGGGAGGGTAAAGTCAGAGGATGAGATGGCACGAGTGGCGTTGAGAGAATTTGAGAAAAAAAGAAAGGTGGCAGGGGAGATTAGAGAGGCCAAACAGAGAGACCGCTGACCGATAATAGGCTAGTAAAATTGCAGCTTTAAATCTTGCATCGGTCTTGAGTCCGTCGGTTAAAACCGATATTGGGATCATTGAAAAATCCTCTGCTTGCCGACGAAACCGATCGTCGTTTGTATTTGTCCCCGTTGACTGTAATTTGTTGGCGATGTTCCGTGCTTCTATCTACCCATGTATCTAAACTGCGAATCGCCGAACGTCGAGGGTACGTGCCTCGGAGGAAAAATTATAGGAGAATACGAATAATTATGCACGTTCGGCAGAAAAGTACCGGCCAATCGGAATAACGTGCGTGTACGTACCTTGTTTGCACAATAATAATCATCGGACGGTAGTGATTCCGCGAGCGAGTTTCCGCGTGCGGTAGCGTTGCGTGCACGCTGCGCAACCAAGAGACGGCCGAGTGAAATGGTAGCCACGCGAGCGCTTCGAGCAAATTCTTAACTCTCGACTCTTTCGCCTACATGTCCTTACAATGTCGATACACGGTGTATCCTGGCGCACGATTTTTCACCACTGCGCATGCGACCCGTTTCTCGCGTCGTTGCCGACCGACTCGCTGTTCACTATTTCGCTTTAAGAGTCTCAACGACGACGTATCGAAGCGGAAAAGAGAGGAAAGAAGATTTTGTGTAAATCATGGGTTACGATAGTTACCGTTCGACCAGAGTTCCCAAGTTTATGGCAGTCGTTCGTCGTATTATCCTAATGCATCCTGACAGGCTGGTACCTCGACGAATTTGAAAAAGGTCTTGGAATCTCGAGGTTGTCGTCCTAAATAAAAAGAGCGCAACCGGGAGGAATGAAAGACGAAGGAGGACGATCGAAAGGACCGGCTAAAGTTTGTGTGCTTTTGTGAAAAATCGAAAAACAAATTAGTACGTTCGTCGACGCCAGTCACGAACGAGCGATTTATCAAAAATTAATTATCCATTAGGCTTGGGATTGGGTAGAAAAGTGTAGCTTTGTTGCGCACAATAGTTACCTGCCCGAGGCTTTGGCCAGGTATAACGGGAAGAGAGAAAAAAAGATCCAGGACGCTGAAGAGCAGAGAAGAACGGAGAGGAAAGAAGAGGAACGGAGAAACAGAGGAACGGATCGAAAGGAGAGGGGAGCGTAGAGTCGTAATACAAAAAATCGTCTACGCCTCCGAATATCCGCTGCTGCGTTGAATCTGTTACCAACGGTATCCGTGTTGTCGTTCCGGACATCTTCTATGATCTTTCGGAGATCCAGAAATTCCTTCGCCCGAAACGGTAGGTATACGTAATTCCGTGAACAGAGTCGATATTAAAGGTCGAGAAGCGGTGACAAAAGAAGCGGTGGCATATTTCATTGGAACGTTTCTCGCGTACTTACGTATTTTCCAATCGCCGCGCGCCAGTGTACGAATCAGATTCCCGTACTTACCTTCGAATAATTTAGGGGAAGAAGAGCGAGACGGTGGTCACCGGATGACCCGAAAGGTCAAGAATGCCCGAACCGCAGAGAACCGATCGGTGGAGTAGTCGAATACTCGGTATGTACATATACCCAGCCTTGGTTCAGCGTGGACTTACGAGCATTTCGAAGGGATTTTCGAAGGTGCAAAAGCGGGCGCGGTCACGTCGCGAGACACTTTAGCAGATCGTATTAAATCGTAGAATTTAGTCTCTGTTAGTCGCGGCCGTTTCTTTCTTCGCAGATCGGCATAACTTATGGTATTTATTTCGTAAACTTGATCCTTACCCTGACCCTCGGATCTTGTTTATATCGGCCAACAGGTTCACGCTATGTTCGACGTTCATCCAGGGGCACGTGCTCACAGCGACATTTTGTAGCAGCGACGTTTGTAATCGGGCGAAACGCGGTCGACGGGAAATCGAGAAACTGTGGAGCGTCGTCGCGATTTCGACTTATCTCTGCGGAGTTTTCAAGACCAAGAATCATTGAATCTGCGCGATACGGAGAGGTTCTGGGCCCGTCCATGAACGAGTACGTGGTTGAGGAATGACGGTCGTTGCATTTTTGTGGGTGGATATCGAGGAAGAGGGTCTTGTTGCCAGAGGGGACACGGGAGGCAGAGCAAGAGAGAAGTAGAAAAAATACGGGTGGGAAAGAAGATTTTATTTTTGGTGGGTGGCTCGAGGAACGGTCTTTCTTCGTTTCTCCTCCTCCTCCCCTCCTTCTCCTCCTCCTCCCTCTACTCTTCCTCTTTCTGCTGGCCCGTTCGACTGTTCGTTCTTGTATACCACCTCCAAGTTGGTTCGGAGGGACATCGGATACGCGCAATCGGCTAATACTTTAACGTCTGTCACCGACGCAGACCGGTCGGACCTACCAGCACTGTCACAAGGAAATAAAGTTCGTTCCAGCGATTCTCGCGTCTGATCTCACGGACTCGATGCGGTTCATTTTAAAGCCCCGCGAGATTCCCGCGTCGCTGTATGATCCGTCATGATTGACGTCGCTCTCCTTCCTCGTTCGATTCTTCGATTTTTAATCTCACGCGTCCGATGTCACTTTGTTGCCGAGCCAAGCGCATTAGCAGCTAAACACAGGATGCGTTTCCCGGAAATCTTTCTACCATCGGCCAACTTTTCTCTTTTCTCGACGACACTACAAAGTTGCTTTACTCGCACCGTCACCGGCCGATATGGACGTTGCCGCTTCGTGATCGAAGATCAAGGCACGAGGTAGGTGTCGCTGTATCCAGTGTTATCGCGCTTGATTGCTCGACCCAGGTAGGCATGATCTTAACTAGAATCGAACTTTTATATCGAACGATCCGAGAACGTCGCGCATATCTTCTGTCTCTGTTGACAAAGATCGTGATCGTCGCACACGTTCTATGCCTTTTTTTTAAAGTGTATAGAGAGTCCATGAAGGACGCTCACAAAATGGAAATTTATAGCTCCCCTTTGCGTATAACGCACGCGACTTAATTATCGATAATCTATCTAATCGTTCGGCCGCATGGGACGAAAGAGCCTTTAAAATCGAGCGGCGGGCGAAGCTTTATGCAGATTTTCAAGGTGTGTACGCGGGTACCGACCGTCCTACTTTCGTGCTGGTTGTCGCAGGTCGCGAATTCCCGACTGCGCGAGAGCGATTTGTTTCGCGCGTTGCAAAACAAGAGACACGATAAAACAGTGAGAAGAAAGAGGAAGGTGAGATAGGAAAGGGAAGAGTCGATGAAGTGGAGAAAGTGAGCGAAGGAACGAGTGTCCAACGCGGAAGAGAGGACGAAGAGAGGAAGAGAACGGGTCACAGGACTGGATGACAGTGCACGCGAGCCTGACCATGTACAAGACGAAGACCGAGAAATAAATTCAAATAGCCACGTGGAAAGAGGAGGAGAGAACTTTACGCCGATCCGCGATATGTAGTAGCTTCTCGAAGTCGCACCGTTTCCCTATTTCGAGAAGTCGTTGAAACACGGCATCGTAATTAAAGCTAGACGAGCGTCTGGCGCGCAATGTTCTCGTGACTGGTAGCTAGTGGCTGCCCGCTAAGACAACCTCTTATCCTCTAGGTTTCTTCTGGTACATTCGCTTCTTCGCGTCGTTCCTTTCTCACGCGTTCCACCTTTCCTACTTCCTATCGCTGCTCCACTTTTATCCTTTTCTCTCGCTCTCGATATCTTAATTGCCCGTTTACCGAGATATTTTCGCGAATCGCAAATTTATGGACCGGCTCCTTAACGGATCGCGCTAACGACGTAGTCGTGTGCGTAACTACGTACGAACGTGTACTGGTACGACAGGCCTGGAAGGAGATCGGATAACGAGAGGAGAAAGAAACGAGAAATGTAGACGTTGATCTCTCGCTGCGAGAGTCATTTCGTTATTTCGCGCGATCTCTTTCGTAGAATTCGTGTTCGCTGCGACGAATATCGTTGTTATACCGATCTCGAAGTATGTACCATGATGTTATCATATAGTACAGTTTTCATAGTTATGAGAATGTATGCCGAGCAAATAACTTTTAAACGGATTTCGAGAAAATAGTTCGGTAGATAGTTACCGGGATGTTTTTGATATTAATGGAACTGGTATGTGCTTATTCGCGGTACCGCTTTTTAATACCGATATATATCGTTTTCATCATAATTTTAAATCGATAGGGGTATTAAGAAGCTTAATCCGAAATTATTTGGTGGTTTCAGAACGTTAAGACGTTCCTTGAAAAGCGTTCGCTACAGAGAGTCACAGAGAGATCTAGGAAAGTCGAGACGAAGGGTTATCCAGCCGAAGGAATTTACGATTTATCGAGTTTCCTAGCCCGTGAATCCGTTGTTATGCAGCGTCGTGTCAAATTCGAAGACTCGTACAAGCGCCAAGCTTTCCTTAATTCTCACTTGTCTTAAACCGTCGCTCTTAATAACGCGTGACACTGTTCAAATCTATGAGCAGCGTTTGGACAATATACGCGTAACCGCGAGTAACCGCGTTATCGAAATCTCGAAGAGCGATCGTCACGCTATAATCGCGTACCTTTTCTACAACCGTAATTCGCTACGATCGAATGTATTTAGCAACAATTATTTGGCACTGAATCCAAATTCGGGCGATCTTTGAACGAACGAAAACGGAGTTCCTCGACATTACCTGGTCGAAATGCTTCGGTGTAACGAGGAGGCTGGAAAGGACCCATGGCAGAGATACAACGGGAGGAAGGGAGAAAGAAACGGTAAGAGAGAAAGAAAGAAAGAGAACGAAGAGGGCAGGAAGAATTTTAAGTTGGAAACCTTGTCGCGCGTTCCTTTACCTCGGAATCACGAATACCGGTGATGCTGGGATACCGTGTCTGGCAGCGAAGAACCATCTTTGACTTTCTTAGGTGGCTGAAAAAAGAACAACAAAGGTCGGGAAAAAAGGGATGAGGAACGCGTCGACGGGCCCCTTTTCCTTTTTAACCTATTTTTCCCAATGCAATAGAACTGAAAATTCTAAGGACAGAACGTGACTTCCAACGATGGACTATTCCATTTCCTTCGACGAACTGAGAGTCGCGGAAATTATATCGATGTTCGTTCAAACCTGCCGCCCCTTTTCCTTCTCTGTCAGCGGTAGAAGCGAGCTCGAGCTATACTTTACGACTGGATTCCCTGTCGTAAAATTAACAAAGCTCGAAGAATATTCGTGGCGGAACGCACGATCCTAATTGACGACGCGCTGGTTACCTGTGAAATTGATTCACTGTGTAACCCTTTTCCACTGATCCAAGTAACGAAAATATTTCTACGTATTAACAGAAGCTATAGGGAAACGTCTCGCCACGAGACTAATATAGTTACCCTACGGACTAAATGAAACTCTTATCCGAATGCAACATCTTTGGTACGCGTAACGCGTATTATCCGACGATCCGCTATTTTCTGAACCGGGCGCCAGTACTGTTATGGTTAGCAATCAACTGGCTCTCGATATTACTCGGAAAGCGTCGACGCCGTGCATTACCGAAGGCCCAAGGCTTCGCAGCCACACGCCCACGATCGCTCTTCGATGCTGCATTCACTGCGCGCATCCTCCGTTCTCTTTAACAACTAGCGTTGCTTTCCGCGATTCCACCTAAATTCCTCCATCATTTACGAGTAACCGTTGCCGCGTTTCGTTAGTTAGTCACGCGTTCTATGTTTTAAATTCGTTGCTACGCTCGCAGGCACGTGTATTTACTCTCGGCTCTTGGAACGCCGAAACTGAACGCGCCTGCGTTCTGAATAGCAAATGATACGATTCGGAAATCGTTCGAGGTTTGCGCATGAGTGGAACGAGGAATGCCAACGAGAAGCAACGCTGGTAAATGGAGCGGCTCTATAAAAACTGAACGGCACGGATAATCAAGCTGTTGGTTGAACTCTCGCGACTCGATAAAAAATCGATGAATCGTTAGCCGTATAAACTTTACGCGCCGTCGAACCATGCGTCGATTAGACTGGGTCTAGCTTTACTCGTAGCCCGGCCTCTGCAGATTCATGGCTCGAGCGAGAGAGATGCTTCACTCCGGTCACGTAGCGGCTC
>NT_176548.1:1407403-1432457 GCF_000188095.3 Bombus impatiens | reverse complement strand
CGTACGCCGAGGCGAGGCAAGGCGAGACGAACCGACTCGAGTCGAATCGAGTCAAGTCGAATTGCACGCGCATTATCCTGCCGAAGCTTCCATGTAAATTTTATCGACCAAACGATGAACAAGTTGCAAGTTTAAGATTCGCGAGCGGAACGATCCAGCTTGGCGGAGGTCTTCTGAGTCGACTCTAGAAGGTGATTGCGTGACGCGTGCAGGATACGTATTTATACGCATTCGTGCTATATAATTCGCGTAATGGCTGGATGCAAGAGTAACACGATATCCAAAGCCGTCCTCCACATGCACGGTTAACGGTTTAGCGTCCCTACTCTGTTAACTAGTTTGCACTAGTTTAATCCTAGATGAGACATCGACGACGGACGCAGATAGAATACACGCGAGAAGGAAGTTGATATTTTAGACGCATTTCGATTATCTCACCGTTCGCGTGGAGCATAAGGTGGTTAGTTGCGGTTGGGTAGCGGGAGGAAATCGAAAAGAGAATAGAAAATCGCATGGAGACGTAGGGTCGTTGTCGTTGGAAAGTGGTCGATTTGCTGGTCGTTGAATCGATGGATGGATCGATCGGGATCAGGCTAGGTGCGTACATACGACGTTCGAGGCGATCTCTGTTTCTGAAAGAACCAGGGCAGCTGGTGTGTGGTGCAGGTATGCACAAACGTAGCGTGTACTCGCGACGGACACGTTTACGGAACATATTATCTGGTTACACGTACGTACATAGGTACGGTCGACTACGTAGGTACGAGTACGTAGGTGCACCCTCACAGTGCTCGCACACCACGGCTTTCAACGGCCGCGACCAGCAGACTGTAAATATCGTTATGCACGTTCTCCTGGCCAGAGAGGCCGCTATCGCCGCTATATATTGTCAGCAATTATTGCTACAAGAGATTATTTGTTGGTAGGCCAAGGCAGATAAATCAATAACCACGGTTGGGAGGCACGGTGAACGTCGAGGGAACGAGGGATGGATCATGCTAGACGACAGCCCCTTATCGTGGTCATTACCGTCGTTGTCGTTGTAATTTTTATCCTCGAAACGAACGCCCATTTCGATCGAACGTGTCGTTCGTTGTTTTTACGATGACGGTCGATAGGATCTTGCCATCGCGCAGAATCCTCTTCTTAGGACGAATAGACCTCGACGATTACTGTAAAATCGGTGATAGATGAGACGATTTTTGGACGTGCGTCTGCTCTTGGACTAGATACGACGGTAAATTCGCAGGGCGTGCGAGAAAGCAGGATCGCGATGCAGTAGCCGCTCGAATAAATGTATAGTTGTGCTCCGGAATCGACGAGAAGCCCGTACTCGCAAAAACTGGCAGATGCGTGCGACGTTTTTAAAGCAGCCCAACTGTATACGTTCACGAGAGGACAGAGAGATAGACAGAGATATTAATACATAGATAGATAAATAGGTGTGTGTATATATATATATATATATATATATATACACTTGGCAAGATATATACAGGGTGATTGGTAACTGGTGGTAGAAGCGGTAAGGGGGTGATTCTACGCGAAAAACAAGTCGAAAACATAGAATAAAAATTTTTCGTTTGAGGCTTTGTTTTCGAGCAAATCGAGTTTGAATTTTCGCTCGGTACGCGTGCGGTACGTTATAACAGATCTCACTGTAAATCGTTGTCTCGATGGAAAAATTTAAAAAAATTAAAAAAACATTTTTATTCTATATTTTCGACTTCTTTTTTCGCTTAGAATCATATCTTATATGTAGTATCTGTATATGTAGTATCTTAATAATATAGAGTAAGGATAAGAAAGGATGTTCTATTTGAAGCGAAGTTTAGTTTTATTTTAACAAGCAATACCCAATGCAAAAACTGACTACAATATCTTTGTATTTCTTATTTTAACAGTCAGCTCACAACTTCTGTCTTCCCAGGTCAAAAAATGCTGACCTTCAACCCTCGCACCCTTCTCCCACTCTTTTACTCATTTAGCTTCGACGTCACCAAGGCATACACTCTTCCTTACACTATCTCTTTCTTTCTCTCTTCCCCAGATCTCTTACGATTCTTAGTTTATGCCTTAAATTTACAACTTATACTATCCCGAGAAAACTCGAACTTAAATATATGATAGACCAAGCGTATACCCCCCTTTTCTTTTGATATTACATATATATATATACAGGGTGGTTAGTAACTGGTGGTACAAGCGGAAAGGGGGTGATTCTACGCGAAAAAAGAAGTCGAAAATATAGAATAAACATTTTTTTTTAATTTTTCCATGGAGACAACGATTTACAGTGAGATCCGTTATAACGTACCGCACGCGTACCGGGCGAAAATTTAAAGTCGATTTTCTCGAAAGCAAAGCCTCAAACGAAAAATTTTTATTTTTCGATCGACAAGCCTTGCGATCGGAAAATTTTTGTCGTTTCTATCTTGTCAAGGCCATTCTGTCGTTCGCGTAGTCTATAATCGGTCAAAAGTGCTTCTGTTAACAGCGAACAGCTCACAAGGGAAGCGTGGACGCCGCTTTGTAGGGACACGGCTGACGTCGGCTTACACGCGGGTTCACCTCTCCTTTAAAAATCCGCCAGGCTATCGGATCTCTCGACCTTGAAGAATGAAACAAGTTGTAACACGGGAAAAGGGAGGCGCGGAGACGGCTGCGGTGCTTGCAGCTACTCGAGCAGCCTGTGGCAACCTCCACGATCTTTACTCTATAAAAGCTTAATTGTTTCTCACTTTACGGTTCGATCCTCTTGATCTCGCCTGCTATTATACGCGTTCTCTTCCATTATTTTTCCTACCTCTTTTCCTTCTCGTGCACATCTCGAGATATCTTTTTTCTTTACACTCGCTTTCTTCTTCGCCTATCTTAGGTTGCGACCGATATTTTTCGACACAGTCCTCTTACGACTTTCTTTATCTGGAAATGTTTGATAGCGAATGTTCGATGCTTTACAATTTTTCCTGGATAGAAATCACGCGGTTCTTTGACCGTTTCAGCATCTACCTACTCGTTTCGCGTCAACTTTTTATTCCATTCGTTGACTTGGTCGGCGGCGTAATCGCATGCAACGTGACACGTGCAGCCATCGCGTATAATCACTCTCGCGTAGCTGTAACTTCTTTGACGTCGACGATGACGATGTTCTTTCTACTTTGACGTCGTATCCTCTATTATCGCGTGGATTCGACGTCGCGCCTCCTATCAGTTTCGTTCTTTGACTTGACGTAACTCGATGTAGTTCTTTTGCGGTACCACTCTTTTTCCAACGTTGCGAGGGACAGCGGCGTTTCCAACGTTCCGGCGCGCGTTTATTCTCGTCCCGCGATTCACCCGTCCTTTCACTTTTTTCTGCCGGTGTCGTATCACGGTATCGGCATATTGTACGAGCGGGATATACTTGAAGCGGGTACCTACTTGAAAAATGTTTACGTTCCGTTTCTCTACCCGTTGATCGGGACGACAATACGCGTAACACACGCTACGTATACGCGTATATAGGAGCATTCGCAAACCTGTCTTCGAGATATTACCCCGTTGATTTCTTCGGCTACTCGAAAATCCATTGGCTCCTTTGAAGAATATTCCCAAGGTTCAAAAATAAATAAAAGGAAAGAGTGGACCAGTGGCGCGCCCTTGAAAGCAACGGACGAACATACATAAATACACCCACCATCCTAGAATCCGAGGTCTAGGCATCTAGTCGAAACCTAGACCTAGCTGCAACAGAGAATACGTAGAGAAGTCGAAGGCGGTGGGACAGGGGCCAGGGAGGAGTTGAAGCAGTGAAGAGAGCACGGTTATTACAGAACGTTGTAAAATTATGGATCGTTAAGCGGCTTTACGAGTTTGTTCTGTTCGCCCAGGCATCTTGGTTCTTTCTCTTGTCTTTCTTTTTCCTCTCGCCACTCCGTTCTCGTTTTTCTTCCTCGGTTATTCTCTCTGTTCCATCGGAGAGAAGCCGCATTTAGCTCCACGCGAATTCTTGGACGGACAGTCGCGGAATAGCTTATCTCGAGCGTGACCGGTGTTGTGGGCCCATGGAACACCTCGTTTCGATCTTTTCCATCGATCGAGAAAGGAAGCGAGATACGATCAAGAGCGCATACCGTGCGTCGTCCTTCCATCCTATTTAGACTTTGTCTCGACTCGACACCAACGGTAAGATAGCAGCTTCCTATCTAACGAATTTTACTCTACGTTCGCGAATCATCGACGCGTTCGCAACCACCATCCATCCTTTACTTTTTCTCGTATTATCCTGCATTTCGCGGGAGATAGCGCTATTTCTGGGCGCATCCACGCGTCACGTATCGTCATGTATCGCCATCCTTTCCGTTACTGCTCATAAAAAGAAGACGAAAAGACGAACGATATACACACGCTAGATCAGAAACGTGGAAAACCTTGAAATAGCTATGATTCCGAGATACCGGGAACGCGCGGAGTCGGGAACAAGAGTTCGCAGACAGTTCGAAAAAGCTCGCCTGAAGGCTCGTCATTAGTCTGTGCGATCTGCCGTATCGCCGAGTCGCTTAGAAGTATGACGAAGAGGAAGAAGGGTGAAGGACGAAGTAAAAGAGGCTGATGAAAATGTAGCAGAAAATGGCAAGCATAGTAGAAGGAAGAACGAGCAAGACCGGATACGTATGTCGCGAATGATAGAGGGAGAGAGAGAGAGAAAGAAGCATCGGATAGGAAAAAGGAGGGAGCGAGAAAGAAAAAGGACGAAAGCTACGAAGATGGTCGATATCGTTGAAAACGCGTAAAGCTGTTTTGTAGCGAACGACGAACGAAACAAAAGGCATACGGATATCATTGCACCGATTCGCTTGGCTATAATACAAGAGCTGTTCGCGGTGGACTTGCCTCGTTCCTTCTCTCTTCCTCGTAATATCCATCTTCTGTTCACAACCACCAAACCATTTCTCTACCATCTTCTTCTTTTCCATCTTCTTTTCCTTCTCCTCTTCTCTGTTTCTTTTTCTCGGAAGCGAAACCGTGGCTGCAAGGTAATTGTAGTGATTATACCTTCCTCTCTCTCTCCGACTGTCTATCCGCCTATCTACCGCTACGTTCCTTTTTCTTCTCTTCGTTCCGAAAGCCATCGACGTTCTTGCACTTTGCTCCGTGCCGTGTCTCTTTCCGATGAATCGGAAAAAATTGCTTTAGAGGCTTGTAAATTCGCCTAGAAAACGCGCTTCTGCTTGCTCGTTGTTTCGCCACCGTTCGATGCCTTGTTGCGCTCGGCCATTCGGCTATGTCGCGTTCCCTTCGTGACCGCGACAAGACATCGACGTCGTTGTCATCTCGTTTGACGAAATCGTTGTCTCCGTTTGAATTGTTTCTCGATAACGATCGTGGATCTGGAAGCGTATCTGTTTCGCGAAAGGTTTCGCGAAAGTACTCGCAGCCGAGACAGGCAGTAGAGCTACCGCTGAGATTTCAGCGGCATGCTGCGCAAGCAAGAGCAGAGTTCTAGCGGCGGCGGTGGCGGTAGCGGTGGTGGTGGAGGAGGTGGAGGTAGAGAAACTTGGGCGAAGGCGTTCGAGATGCCCGCGAAAGAGACGGCGGCCAGCCCCTTGTGGTGTGTCCGTCAGCCGAGCTATATATCACGTGTAAACGACTCGGGTATTAGCATATCTGTATCTGTCCGGTGGTTGTCCCTGCCAACTCTACCGGGGTGAACGTCTCCTCTACCCACCTCCACCTCCGGACCCACCAGGCTCCCTACCCGAACCTTTGCTCGGTTACTCGTCCCCGTACGCTTCAGATGGACCAAGCAGATTCCGGGGACCAACGAAGTCGACTCCGCTCAAGGAGAGGAGACGCGATGACGAGGACACGCGAAAACGCACTGTTCTCTCGCTTGCTGGTAACAGGGAGGCGGGGAAGCCGCGCGAGAGTTTGGAGAACGAGCGGCCACCGAAAGGGAAGGACAGATAGCGGCCGAAGGATCGGTATCAGCCTCTTCTTCTCGAAACTTTAATTGGGAGCTTACACGACGCGCGCACTACGTACTTACATATACGCGAAGAAAGAACGCATCCCTCTTCGACGCAACTTACGGTGCTCGTTACGATCGCTACCAGCAACGAAATTCCCTGCGTGCCCGATCGCTGCCGAATTATTTGCCTATACGTCGACCGCTGCCGCCGTCGCCACCATCACCACTACCACCGTTTCTTCTCCTGGAGAACCGAGCAATCACCGCGGATAAGGACAGGACGAGTAGACGACGACAACGAAGACGACAACGACGACGACGACGCGCCATCGACTCTCGTCTCCCAAACGGGAGGAGCGATGGAAAATAAGAAAAAGGTCGGATGAAACGTTCGAGAAAAGAAAAGAGGATGGATTGCGGAGAATGACGCGAGAGACGGAGAAACGAACACGGAGAGCGAGAGAAAAAGAAAAAAGATGGATGGACGTTGGAAAGGGAAAGAAGTAGAGGCTGCGCCATCGTAATAGCGGCCGAATCATTTTGCCGGGGTATTTTTCAAAATGACTGGGCACTGTAGGAGCGGTATGCCGTGTTCTCTCGCGATTCGTCTGGGGCTTCACCGCTCCGAATTGCCCACAGATGCGAGGGAAAGAGGAAGAAATGGGAGAAGAAAGAGGGCGAAGGTGGCAAGTAGAAGAGGCGCGCAGCAATGTACGCGATACATTCTGCACCGACAACGAGAGAGAAAGAGAGAGAGAGAGAGGGAGAGAGAGAGAGAGAGATTGAATGAGAGAGAGAGAGAGAGAGAGATTGAATGAGAGAGAGAGAGAGAGAGAGATTGAATGAGAGAGAGAGAGAGAGAGAGATTGAATGAGAGAGAGAGAGAGAGAGAGATTGAATGAGAGAGAGAGAGAGAGAGAGATTGAATGAGAGAGAGAGAGAGAGAGAGATTGAATGAGAGAGAGAGAGAGAGAGAGATTGAATGAGAGAGAGAGAGAGAGAGAGATTGAATGAGAGAGAGAGAGAGAGAGAGATTGAATGAGAGAGAGAGAGAGAGAGAGATTGAATGAGAGAGAGAGAGAGAGAGAGATTGAATGAGAGAGAGAGAGAGAGAGAGAGAGAGAGAGGGAGAGAGAGAGAGAGAGATTGAATGAGAGAGAGAGAGAGAGAGAGATTGAATGAGAGAGAGAGAGGGGGGGGATGGAACAGAGCGAGCAAGGAAGAAAGCCATACGGTATCACGGCTGCGCCAATGAGATAAAAGAAATGAATCCGGGCGAAAGGGAGGATCGAAGGAGATTGAGAGTATAAAAGAGTGACGAAGGAAGAACGAAAGAGAGAGAAAGATGGGCTACTGCATGGGCCACCGGTAAGAAAGCAGTTCGGTAATTGCGTACACCAACCGTTTCCACCGCGGGGATGAATATTTCGATTTCTCGCAAAGTCTCAGCCTGTTCTTCGAATCACCGGCAGCCGCGTGACTCGCTTCCGAAAGCAGAAATCCCGGTATCGAAAGAATTCGTGCCACTGAAAACGGCACGCGATTCTCCTTTCCATCTCGGTAGATACGTTTTCTTCTCCTTTCATTCTCTTCTTCTACTCGAAATGTTGCCACCCGTCCCTTCCTCCGGGCTATCGATTCCAATAAGACACAGATTTCGATCGCGAATCTGCCCCGGACGACGAATTCGCCGCAAACCTACCTTCGAAACGAACACTCGCCACTCGCTGCCGACGCACCAACGGAATTCAGACGTCTTTGTCTTTCTGCGTGTAGCCGAAAACTTGGTCGAGAATTCGAACGAGCTGCGTATACCATTCGCCTAGTCAGACCCAGACGGTATAATTTGTGGCGGATCGTGTCATTTTGAAACTCCCTGTGACGCCAACCTCCCACTTTTCGAGGTACTATCGCGCGTTCCTCTCTCTACCTGAAAGGTTCCCGCGTTTCGATCTTTCTCTCCGTCCTCTCTTCTCCGACGTTCATTATAGTTGAACTATCGCGGGCCCGCGTGTCTTTCTTTCTTCGTTGAAAAGCAACTGGTCATTTGCCAAATATTCGGAGCATTGCGTTTTACCTAGTCCTTCGAAACGTGCAATCGGACCGAGAGCCCCAGGGCTCGGCGAACCAACGAAACGATCCGGATTCGTCTTCTCTTAGCCAAGTAGCCCCTTTGCCCCGTCAATCCTTTACCCTCTCGAAAAATTTCCAGATTTCAGACGGCCTCGATCTCTCCTCGCGTTAACGGTTAACGACGAATCGGTAACGAGACGATCGTCGTTCGTAGCATGCGAACCGCCACGTATCCGAACGGAGATAACGTGTTGAACGCATTCCGTAGTTGGTAGATTCGCATTAACGCGAGACATGGGCGTCCGCTACTGGTCGAAGGAGCGACCGGTATCGTCGTTACTGGTACGTATCCCTGTAGAAACCAACTCCGCCACCGCCACCGTCTCCTGCGTCGTGCCGTTCGGTAATTGCGGACGAGTCGCTAAACATGCAACGACATTCTTGAGCACGCGATCCGTCTCCGAGTTGCTTGCCTTCTACCTGGCAGATCGGTGAAACCAGTCGAAGGAAAGAGGAAGGCAGAAAAGGGAGACAGAAGCGACTGACCGACGAGTCCAATCGAGAAGAACGCACAGAGATATCGTAAACTTATTTGACAATCGTCTACACGCACGCGTATGCGTAACACACGACTCCGACGCATTATCGACAAATTCTGGCGATGCGAAGAAATGGTGCGAGGAAATTTGATCTCGATAATAGCGATCGGATCGTTTTCTATCGTTCCTTCGACGAAGACGAGCGAACTCGTCTTAGGGCACAGTCGCGTTGAGTTGGCATACTCTTTCGATATGGATATTGTCTCGCAAAAAGATAATATAAATATAAGACATATGCCGGTATCTGGCTAAAGATTCGGCATTGGTTTCGAAGTGAGTTGGTCGGGAAGATCGGAGAGGCAAAGGGAGGCAGAAGGAGCACGAGGGAGCGAAGGGGATAGCTGAGAGATGGCGAGTTCTTATTACGACGTGGCCGTTCGTCGTCCAATTAGAGCCGTCTAATTGGAGGCTCGTGGAGGCGCGGGGATGACGGAAGTGGCGATAAGACCGGGTGCAAGTCGTCACGGTGCAACCACCGGACGAAAGAACGATCCGAGGAGAACGCCAGACTTCTGGCACACAGTCGAACCGTGCGCGCGTACACACCAGTGACGTATCCAAACGTATGCGGCCCTCACAGAGCGAACCGAGGCGCGAATATAAATCACGCTGCGTTACACCCGAGCGTGCGGGTATATCGCGGCTGTTTCACGCACGCATGCATATACGTACACGCACGTCGCATGCACTTACTTTTCTCTTTCTCATCACTTATCCCATTTTTCGCTTCTTTCGTCCTTTCTAGTACGATTCTCTTTCCGCTTCGTCGCATCGTCTTCCGTTGCCGATGGTTTCGCTGCCAAAGCAATGCGCGAATCGATCGGTTAACGACAACGAGTTTCGTAAACTCGAATACCGATGATTTTCGGTGTACGTGGTTGTTGGCGGATTGAAAAACGCGTTTGTCTGCTCGTCACGACTGTCCGCCTTCCAAGTGTGCTTACCTCTGCTAATTTTCGCTATTTGCCGTGGCGAGACACAAGCGTTAGAAGTACCCAGCCTCGAGTTTACCCATGCACTCGTCTATGCACGCATGCACGCCACGGTGTACCTTTCGCAGGCGTGTGCCTCGACGGAACTTGCTTTTCGAAGCAAACCGACGAACGCGCGATCTCTGTGCTATTTGTTTTCCTCGCCGCTTGTTTTGCGTTCATGATCGGCAGAAGGAGCGGAAAATATACGACGAGAGGATAAGGGTGCGGACAGATACAAGGACGAATTGAAATGAGAAAAGAGACAGAGGTCGCTCGCTGTGAAAGACTGGAAAGATGGAGAGGAGATCGTGTGCCGTCTTTAGAGTTGGATGATATTCGCTGGCTCGTTGTATGAATAATTAAGATTATGTTTCGGTATTGGCCTTTCGCTAACACCGACTGGCCCATATACACGTAAAGCCGAGCGCGAGCTAATAATATGCGTTAAGGATTACCGGCTATATACGATTATATTCGAATACATTGCCATAAAGATTTTAAACGATCTCAATAATTTCCACGGACTTTTAACGCGGTCAAGAGTAAGATATAAGCGCGGTAATTAATTCTCGAGTTGCTTTTAACGTGTATAACTGGGCAATTTATATCTGTCTCGGTAAGAAGCGGTTTCAATTTTGCTGCTGGTCTATTATATCTGGTTGCAAAGATCGTTTAACGCTTGCGTGGAAAAATTCTGGATCGGTCGTTTGCACGGTTTTAATTATGCCCGGGATAAACTCTGGCAGTACATGCTCCGACGATACGTAGAGGATCGTGAATGAAAAAAGGAGACTACTTGCCGTCCATTACGTGATCGAGCGATGTATGGTGTGAAACGACGTAGGCAGCTATCTATAGCCTTCACCTGTGCTCCAGACCGCCCCACACCGCGGCGCACCGTAGCATGCCGCGCCGTATTTCGCCAGCTCGAAACCACTCGATCGAGCACCTGTCGGTGTATAGCTAATCCTACAACTCCGGCTATAAACGAGATCACAAACGCGCTACACGAGTCGCGTGTCCTCGTTCATTGTTGTCTCGATAGCCGCTTCGCTTGTCGGACGCGAGTCTCCACCTTCGTTCGTTTTACCTTGCTTCTTACCTCGTACTCTGCCGTTTCGAGTTTCGATGAGTTTATCAATCTGTACGGTTTAATCGTTTCGCGCGACCAGTTTCTTCCTAGAGTTCGTCGAAAGCGGAGCTTTTCGAGAAACGATAACGCTTAAGAGCGAAAACCGTTCGAGTTTTAGTAGGTCATCGAAGAATGGTAGATGTGGACGAAAGCAGGAGAGAAACGCGTGAGATATAAAAGAGAGAGGTCGAGGCGGAGTCTGTAGTTATCTGTATTCCGGTTTACCGAGAACCTATGCACCTGAGATGCATAACTCTGGTTGGTGTGTGGAACGCGGGGAGAGAGCAGTGAAACGCATGCCAGGAGAGGGAGACGGAAAGGGAACTAACCATTTTCACGATGCATTAACAAACATTTTATAGCCGAGGCTTGCGCAAAATAATCCTTCGCAGACGGTGATCGCGTTTCGATAGGATATTTATCGTCGTCGCTGTTTCGAAAACACCATTGTTAAAACACGTCGCATTCTTCGACGCGCGCAACCTGGCCTCGCCTTCGTTCGAACGAGCGAGAAAATTGCCGCGAACCATGGTAATGCTACTTCGACCCTGATGGCAAATCATTTCCGAGGACGGTAAATCGTTTCCAAAAAATTCTTTGTTTTTCGATCTCGTTCGGATTCCGCAGCGAAACCCTTCCTCTTCCTCTGTTCTTTTCTTCCTTTTCTTTATTTTCTTCGGAAATAACAACGGATTCGTCTAGCTTTTGCCTGTACGATTCTTCGGCCTGTATACACGCGTAACGTTGAAAGGATACGATGCGACGTTATCGGTAATTGTGCGGCTTGCTATCTCGAAAACTTAAACGATGCTCGTAACTTACACGTAACCTAATGGAGAACTGGACACGGGAAATGGAAGAAAGCTCGTACGTTTCCGTTGCAGAGCGGAAGATGAAACGGAAAATGTCTGCTAAATCGCCTACGCGAGTGGGAAGCACGTAGAAGAAAAAATCCGATTCTCTCCGTGTTGCGGTTGGCTTTCTCCGGCACGTCGGCGATACAGGAATTCTGTTACTCCTGGGAAAGGAGAAGGTTGGAGGCCCCTGATTCGCTGTGATTTCTGGGACGATATACACTCGGTGCTTGTCGTCGTGGATGGAACGAACGTGCACCGCACAGCGCGACGCGATCCTATCGGTAATTGCGACCAGCTGTACCCGGCAGGAGTACAACAAGGAGACGACAGGAAAGAGACGGAGAAAGGGAGAAACTCGGCAGGTAGAAAGAGAATTCGATCAGCTCGCGATTTACGATCGAGAGAAATTACTGAAACCGAATTTCGCGTGCGCGCTGCCAAGCGAGCGTTTCTCGAGGAAAGCGAGACGGTGCGGCGTGGCGAGCGGTAAGCGGTGGTAGGCGACGCGGGAAAGAGAGCAGACGAAGTATGGCTTAAAGTCGCACGAGGCTTGGCGTAACGTAATAGTCGCAGGTGCAGTTTGACACGGCAAAGTGGTATGCTGATGCAATTAGCAGAACTTACATCTATTCTGTCTCTACGCCTATCTGTATAAGCATAAGTCGCAACTCGCGAGTGTAGTACGGCGCGTATAACGATAAGGTAAAGCGACCATGTAAAAGGAGATGGAGAGAGCGATAAGCGGTAAGGTTGGGCGGAGGTGGGAAAGAATGAAAAGACAGACTGCAAACGAGAAAGAGAACGCGATGGAAAGAGACGAGAAGAAGATACGAGAGGGAAAGAGAGCCAGAGTTGAATTGCGCTGTTTATTAATGTGTGCCAACGGAGCGTGTCTGTCATGTAGGTTGGTTGGTAGGTAGGTAGGTAGGTAGGTAGGGAGGTAGGGAGGTAGGGAGGTAGTAGGTAGGTAGGTAGGTAGCTAGGTAGATAGGTAGGTAGGTAGGTAGGTAGGTAGGTAGGTAGGTAGGTAGGTCGGTTGGTTGGTAGGTAGGTTGGTAGGTGAGAGCAACGATGCCGATCGAAGGAGACTGGTTGCTGCCGATGGTGTTATTGCTGTCGGCGTGATCTCTGTCGTTACTGGAACCAACTGAGTCCGGCCCCTTGTATACGCGTCTTCTCTTCGATTCGCTTTAATTAGAGCAAGTTCGTGTTTACACAAAGATACGTTGCTTCTAGGCAGAAAAAGTCCGTAGGCGCGACTGCATTGAATCTGCCACGCCGTACTTTATTCTCGCCGAGGTCTCGTTGCCGCGATACTCGCGCTCATGCATGCGCCCAATTATTTCAGAACTTCCAGTTTACCCGTACCGGTCGTGCTGTTTTCTATGCGCGGTTTGTCTTGGTCTTCGTTCTTCGAGGACGAAAGAAATAGTCGGACCGAATACGAGGATGCACGAGGGGACGTAATCGATCGATTAACGGGATCCAGGGCGACCCACCGGCCACGGCCGATAACTAATTGGTCGACCGCGTATTCAGGGTAGAAAGATTCATCGGTGGCCGCGTTTGGTTCCGCAGATTAACTTCGCCCACGGGACCACTCGACCACAATAAGAGAAACGATCGATCAACGGTGCGCCGTCGACAACGATTCGTCAACGAGGTCGCCGAGTAAATGACGAAATTCGATGCGTCTCGGGTCTCGCAAACTTTTATCGCTCGCCCACAATTCACCTGAAATACCAATTAAAATACGAGCTATTTTTCTTTCTGTTGTATTTCGTTTCGTTTCAAGATGAAATTCGATCGATCGCGACGAAGAGAAGGAACAATCTGTTCGCTCGATCGATAATGAGACGAATCGGAGTTGCAAATACCGTGCCATGACCGTGCGATATTTCCTCGATCGAGAAAATCTCGCGTTGTTATTAGAGAGAACACGAATAGACAGCGCCTTTTGAATCTTATTAGCCGCATGCTTGTTAAGCTTATTACGCATTTATAATTGTGGTATTTTGGTGAAATTTTATCGGGTTGTCGCGAATCTGTCGCTTTATTACGCGTGCTCGGCCGTTGGTTCGTCGCGAACCAACTTTTTTCTTGCGATTTCTATGCTAATGCTATCTGTTATGTCGGGCGACCGTCTACCTAGACCAGGCCATACACCGCGGGCTAGACGGGAACCAGATGTCCGCTCATCCTTACTGTGTACACTCAATAATCTTAAGGACCCATCGTAAATCTAAGGAATTTTCTAGCTAAGGTCCTTCAGACCTAAGGAATATCGTTTTTCCAAATAATTTTCTAAAGGCTATTGTCTACTACGGCTCGAGAAGGGAAATTTAGTTTTTCTCACGTACGATGCTTCCCACTAGCAACTTTCTGTCGAGGGCGGCTAAGACGCTTCCAGTCCACCAACCTTCGTTTATCCAATCAGAAGCAATGTATACTGCCCTCATTTTCCTGACCAAAAATGTCATCAACAAATCCGATGGTCCCGTGCGCTGGATACACCCATCGCTAGCTTTCCTCCGACACAGCATCGTCACTGTACCTTACTTCTTCTACGCAGGTAGAAAAGTCAACTACTTCTTATACACCGCTAGAAAAGTCAACTACTTCTTATACACCGCTAGAAAAGTCAACAACTAAGTACGAAATCTAACGCCTAACGCCTAACGTCTAAGTCTAAGCACACCGCTAGAGGAGTATAATTCATATCAACTATCTAAGTCGGTTCTCGGGAATATCGAACATTCACCTCTATTAAGTATCCTCGAGTGCTACGTCCACTAACATACTAAATTTAACTATAAGAGCCTTGCTCTATTGTGCATATCTATCTTATATTCGTGCGACAAGTTGTTATCTACGATTTATACCTACTCAACAGTGTAACCTAAGTGTTGAAAATATATAATTTATAATTCTGTGAATCACAGTATTATACCAATTGAATCACCCCTATTATCTTAACGGAAATCAGGGGATCGATCAACTGGTGGTGTCGATTATTATAATCGTAACGTGAATTTACGAGTCCCGTTGACGTCTCCCCGCGATTGATCGAAAATACACTATCCGTTGGTACCCGTGGGTCATGACGGTATCCAATTGGCAGATTCGTATCGAGACCCGTGAAACGATAATTGGCTAATAGTATCGTGGCGATAATAATAACTAGAAAATCTGCGTGACTACTTTTCGCGCGGCGCTAAGCGTCTCGAGATTACAGTATGCCGCGTTTTAATAATCTGCGAGCATTAGCGCGGACCACTTACTTGCCCATAACGCTGGATATTTACATCGTCCCGACAATTTTATCGTTCTTCGGAACGACTGGCTGGGATTTCTCCGCAAGAATGTCGTGGACGATGGTCGGCGCTGCTCCATTCTCGCGGAGTAACGCGTATCTCGGACGCGAGTTCGGTAATTTGCTCGGTTTCACGATGATCTCGTCCAAGATGGAGAGATACAATTAATTATCGGCGATCAACCGGCGATCGACGATTCGCGGGAGGGAGAAATTACGGTGGAAAGAGACGATAGAACGAATACGTTGCACGAATGCGAGTTCTGCCGTTTCCGAGAAAAAGCATCGCGGAGAGGCTCTTTACAGGCAAAATCGTGTGTCAGGCAATCGATCAATCGATTCTCTAGGCGTTGCAGGTTATTACGTGAAAAATTCTTGTAGCTCCGATAGCTTCTCGCCGCGGGAGGGTTCGGACCCCCAGCGTACTCCTCCCTCGTGCTTCTCCTTCCACTAGCCTTTCCTCTTTCTTTCTTCCATCTTTCAGCCATCAACGATCCTCATCTATCTCGCGCCTGCTCGTTGCCGACCATCATTCTAGCTCCAGTCTTTCTACCCAGGATCCTTTTGCTCTATGTCTCTTTTTTCCTCTCTTTCCTTCTTTGATTCTCTTGACCTCCTCCTCCCTCTCCTCCTCCTCAAAGGTATCGTAACGTAGTATCCGCTCTATCTCTTTCGTCTTCGCCTCGTATCTCCTCTATCCTTCGGCAGCATTCTACGCTCTTCTCTCAGAGATGTCTGCCTCCTCGCCGAGCTTCATCCCTTCGCTTTTCAGATACTGTTTCGCGCTTCTTCTTCCGTCTAAACCCTCCTAACTCTCCCGACCACGCATTTCATCCGAGACATACACGCGAAATCTTGTTTCGTTCAGAGCTTCGCAATAGCGTAGAGAGAGCCGTTGCAATCTGCGCTTCCACCGCAAATACATTGTTATCTGTCTCGTATTCTACCATTACGAGGCGCCCGTTTTTCGAGCACACCCGAAAAATATGCAGGATGGTATCGCATTATCACGCGTAGTCTCGGTTAAGGGCTTACCACGTGCTCGTTGCACGACGTTTACGATGCATAAAACATACCTGGTTAATTTGTGACAAAATTCTCGCGTTGGTTTATTGCGCGCGCTCCTCTATCCACGCTAAATCGACGCTAAACGATCGCAAATGTGTTTCTCGAAGAAAATTTTACGAATCTACGTCGTGCTGCGCGTAACGTCGCTAACCTTACAAGATACAGATTGATGCGCGTGTTCGAGGATCGAGCGAATCGCCCAAGTCGATTATAAATTTCGCAAACATAGCTCCTTGGTATCGTCGTAAATTTCTCCCCATCGAACACTAACATACTCGATATAGGCGCAATAGGTATGCAGTCGTGGCTCGTACAGTAACTCGTGGTTATTGTTATTATCGATGTGGACTATCGACTATTAGCGCTACAGCCTCGTTTTTGATCGCTTCGCGCTTGAAGCGCATTCCATTTTTCGATGCGCATGTTTCGCGTGATCGAACGAATAATCGCCAAACGTTTTCGACGACGACGCTGTAACGTCAATTCACATCAGAGACCAGGCCACATACCACGGACAGGATGGCACCCAGATGTCTGCACATCCTTGGTGCGCACACTTAATAGTCTTAAGTACCCACCAGGGGTCTTGGCATTTTCATAGTTAAGGTCCTTCGGACCAAGCGAGTATTTCCTGTCTTAGATTCCCTTTACGTTTATTGTCTACCACGTGTTAGCTTAGAAAGTTGGTTTTCTTCACATTAGGTATGTTCTGTTAGCAACTTTCTCGCGAGGGCGGCTAAACCCTTCCTGGTCCACCAACCGTCTTATTATCCAATCGGAGACGGTGTCTACTGCCCTCACTTCCTTAACCAAAATTGTCGTCAACAAATCCGATAGTCCCGTGTCCTTAGACACACTCAGCCCTAGCCTTCCTCAGACATGATATCGCCAGAAAGACTCACTTATTCTGTATCCTCAGAATAGCCAACGTATATATACCGGTCTCTACCCTTATAACAGTCGCGTACTTAACGTATCGTTGTAACTAAGTCTTACATAACGTGGTTGGAGTGAATCGTGATGGTATGTTCTGTTAGCAACTTTCTCGCTAGTTTTCCTTACGTCTGGTATGTTCCGTTAACAACTTTCGCACGAGGGCGGCAAAGAAACTTCCTGGTCCACCACCCGTCTTATTATCCAATCGGAGACGGTGTCTACTGCCCTCACTTCCTTAACCAAAATTGTCGTCAACAAATCCGATAGTCCCGTGTCCTTAGACACACTCAGCCCTAGCCTTCCTCAGACATGATATCGCCAGAAAGACTCACTTATTCTGTATCCTCAGAATAGCCAACGTATATATACCGGTCTCTACCCTTATAACAGTCGCGTACTTAACGTATCGTTGTAACTAAGTCTTACATAACGTGGTTGGAGTGAATCGTGATTTATGTTAATTCAGCGTGTGTTACATTGTGATTGCTGAATTCATAATAAAGTTTAATTAAAACAAAGTTAATAGTTGTGTTACGACTCAGCTATTTTTATTTTTATTTTCATCAACCAACCCCAAAAATTACGTGACAACGCCGTGGTAAAACGGGCGTGCAGTTCCATAGGAGAACAGAACGCAGAGCAGAGTAGAGCGGTGCAGCGGTGCGAGCGAGTAGCTGGGTCGTAAAGCAGCAAGGGAACGGTGGCGATGCATTCGGTTGCAGCGTACCGTGCAACCGGCCGTTTAGCGGCCGCTTAGCGATCCGATTCTACCGATTAGAGGAAAAACCTTGCGTAAACGTGAGCCGCCGCGTTTGTTTCACGCCGGTAGCTATGCACCGGTGTGCATTATGTTCAGCCGCTTGTCCACAGCATTTGCTAGCGTATTTACCACCGTGGCTGATAACCGGTAATTCTGTCTCCGCTTAATTACCGGCGCAGAAAAAACTGGAAATGGCCTTACTTTCCAACGGATTTTCGATCGCAGCGTGGCTTGGGTGCAGCGGCCACTGCGGTCGATCCTCGAAACGGCGCCAATAACGCAAACGGAATTCGGAGGAATTTCGGAACGTACAGTCGAGAGTATCGAAGGCGGTCCTCCCTGGTATATAGTTGCGCGTTTCCGCGATGCAAGTCGAATCCTTCATTAGGCGCTACCGATTGGATGGTAGAGAGTAGTGTTGCATGCACGCAAGTAGGATCACTCGGCAAGAACCGTTCTCTGCACGCGTGCAAAGTGTTTCGCGGCCTGAGGGCATACGGAGATTCCAGATTCTCGACACCACTTATCTTCCACGCAACTTTCTACCAGTGGAGCAGATGAGAGGCACCGATAAAAACGCATGAAATATATCGACAGCATTTTATACGCGCACCGCCGATCGACGATCAAGTTATTAATAATCTTTTCGCATTTAGCTACCGTATCTACGGCGAATAATGCTTTTCGGCTGCGCCTATCTCTCCACCGTGCCTCTCTTTTCTCTTCTATCGGCCTTCTTTTTTATCGCTTTAGGATCGCTTTAACCAGAATGGGACGTCTCGACATTCTCGACACTCTTCCGACCGTTCGATCTTTCGCCGCTCGATCGACCTTCACTTTTTTTCCCCAACGATAGGTTTTTCGCAGTTCGATTGAATCGTATCTATTTACCGAGAAGCGGCTACGGCTAAACAGACGCGACGCGAACGCTGCGACGACACCTGCGTCCTATCGATCGTTTCGGTGTGAACCGATAAGGCGCATTTTTCACTGCGCTACGCCAATGCAGCCAGTCGACTATTCAGCCAGACAGCCCGTTTATATGAGACGGTAAAAACCTCCTACCGTATACGCACGCCGAGAGCTGGTTTCAATCGCCGCCGGCTACACGAAGATTCCAGATTCTCGTCATCGTCCGTCATTCCGGAGTAACTTTGCTCGGAATAAATCGGCTCACGCGATGAAAGTGTAACGCGATAATTATAGTAAATGGTGAGCTTGTATCGATCTCTGACCAAAACGAAACGTTCACCGACGCGACGCGCGTTTTCCTTTCCAAAACTCAAGAGAGAGAGAGAGAGAAAGAGAGGGCGAGAGAGAGAGAGAGAGCGCACGTTGGACACGAGTCCGAGAGTCGAAGGAAACTTCGTCGAGGATATATCGAAAAGATGAAGAGAGGGACCGAGCGATCGGTTCGAAGATTATTCACTTTCGAACGAGTCGAAACGATCGTAAATAGGAATTATTCAAATTTTCAATCGGTTGGCTGGATGCCGCGTATTTGCTCGGCTTAACGGTTCGCGCGAGGGGTGGGCTTTGGACACGCGTTGCACCCGGAGTCTGCGTGCAACGGGCGTTTGGCTGCCGCCTCGGGCATCTTCGGTATGACGGATTCCCAACGCCATTCATCTTTCGTGCGATCTTGTTGCCCGGAGAAACGGCCGATCCACGAAGATCCCCGGCTTTGAAACTGCGAACGAGTGACCGACCAGTCGAGCCACCTGCGTTCCACCAAATAGACCGCATCCAGAGACAACAAATCGTCTTTCACGCGCCTTCCCCTTTTCGCTCTGCCGTCGCCATAGTAAGCATAATTCTCTGCTTCTTTTCAATTAGAATTATTTCGCATCGCGATCAAGAACTGCAGATAATCGTTATTCGCGAACGAACGCTTTCAAGTTGAAACCGTGCCGCCGCGAAATGTTACGAGGGAGAATGGGCGGTAAGATTAAGCCAAAAATAAGGGACGAGAAATCGCGCGACGAGGAACGAGAGTGATGGTATTTCTCAATAAGTTGGCGGAGAAAATAATTTGTGGGTGTCCAGTGTTGGCGGCGGAGTTTGCGGTCTTGGTACGACAGGCAAGACGGTGAGGTGGAACCGAAAGAAGAGCGCGAACGTGAGCGAAGAACAGGGCGGTCGAGGAAGAAGAAGAAGGGGAGGATGTTGCGGTCGATGGTCGTAGATGAGAAAATGGGGTGGTAGAAGGGACGCGCAAAGGCTAAGAAGAAAAAGGAAATGAAAGAAAGAGAGGAAAAAGCGCGGACCCAAAGTGTGGACTTTATTAACTCTGGCTAACGTCACACGGTTCCTGGCAAGTGTACGATGCGATCGCTCGTAAATCGGGACACTTTTGTGGAGGTGCGAGCGCGCTCGCCATTTCTTCACGAATACGCCGGAGGATCGGCCATCCCGAAAAGGTTGACTTTTCGAAGCGATTCTTCTGTCGGAGGGAAGGTTCGGAAGTCCCGTTAGTTCTTCTCCGCGCGAGATAACATCGCTGCCCTTTTTTTCTTTCTCTCTTTCTTTCCAACTTTGCAACGTTTGCTTCTTGGATTTCCGGGCACGAAGCAGTGGTTTACACGAGTACGGGACGAATTATTAACTGCGTCAGCCTGCCAGGGCGCCTCCGTGGTTCAGTTCGTCCCTGTCGAGGTTCCTCCGATCGAATAGATATTCTAGCTAAGACGATGCGCGATAATTCAACGATGCGCCACGAGATCGTGGAGACGAGACTATCGCAGCTTCTTCCCGGCGTCGCGTCAAACGAAGAAAATGCACGACGAACGATCGGCGTTCCCCGATGGACACACCTGATTCCTTAAAGGTGAGAAAAAGATCGCAAAAGTGGGGCATCGCGATTACTACGAGTGCCGTGGGATTTCGCGTTGTTAGACTGTCGAGCGGATTTAGATACTCGGCGCGTCGGATGCCGCTCGGTTCGGTTGTGAAATATACGAGTAGCGTAAAAGGAAGAGGGGTAGTATTGGCGTGTAGATATCTCTGGTAACGCAGCGACTCGCGCAGCATTCGCACGCAAATGCAGAAAATACTCGTGTAAACAGTGTGGCAGGCAAATAATAGCGTCAGCGTAGATGGTAGCAGACGAGAGTCTCGTGCGAGCATCGGTTGCGTTGCATCGTACAAGAGACGCATTCCGGCATAAAGTACGCTATAGGTCCTGCAGATAATTATCTGTGTCCAAGAGCTCGACCGGTACCGGGACTCCCCCGGAACCTCCTGTTTGGACGTACGCGGAACCCTCTTAAATCCTGAATCTCGTAAATGCATAAATAAGCCCGTCGCGCGTGACACCGCTTGATCTGTCTTCGCGATTCTCCTTCTCCTCCTCCTCCTACTTCGTAGCCAGTTAATCGTCCTTCGATTCTTTCCTTCGCATGAGTTCCTCGCGGCTAGCTTACCGAGCGATGAAACTTTGCCGAGATTTCTGAATGCGTTTACGGCACGTTCATACGCGTCCCGGCGGAAACGTTAAACGATTCGGATACGACAGACCCGACAGCAAATCGCATCGATGCCCAACCTACTTTTCTGTGTACGCGTGCGATCTTGATGTCCTCGTACGTTCTAACGAAGTCCGTTTCTTCGAAGTGGAAGCGAGGAAGCGTAGCGATATTTCGCGCCTTCGACTCGCAGGAGCAAAGATTCTCGTTCGAGGCGTGTTAATCGTAGCGTAACGTCATCATCGACGACTAGGTTCCCGGCCGCGAGCTGGCGAGGGTGACGAGAACGGCGAGATACATGTTCTCTCAAACAGCGAAACGATTTCCCCGACATGACACCAGGATCGGTTCGATTGATTTCGAAAGGCGGCAAGAAAATTGACGCGCCGCTGGGAACCCAGACCACTTCGTTTCGAATCGAATCGAATCGCGCGTACTACTTGCAGGAATGTGCCGTGTCATGCCACTCGTTCGAATCTATTCGATCCAACAACAACCTTCGATAACGAATATAAACGCGTGCGTGAAATTCATGTTGTCTGTTCGAGAAGAATTCCGGTGGATGATTCGTGGAACGTTGGAAATTTCGAAAAAGGCTGGTAGTTCGATTGGAAGTCGGAGTTCCCATTACTTATTCGCGATACGGAATTTCCGTAAGTTCGCTACGCCGCTACTCGAACCCATAAGCGAAGATTGAAAACGAGAGTAGCGACGGTTCGGGTGGTCCTGCATCGCGATCCTCTCAGCTCTTCACCAACAGCGGCCCGAGTACTACGTGCTACTCTCAACGTTGCGCTCTATCTGCCTGTATCTCGCTCTTTCGATCCGCGCGCTCTTTACTTCCCCCATCCTCTGTCTCTGTTCGTTCCTCCCTCGCAGATACGCTTGTTCTCCGCATCATCTCTTCCATCCGTTTCGTCTCCTTCTGTCTCCCACCTAAAGGCTCGTAGCTCGCTTAACGTCAAAAACATTGCGATTTTATCAGCTCTTTCAATTAACTTAACAATATGCCGGATACGCAACGAGAGATAGCCAATAGTTTCGCAGTGGTAACGGTGCTCGGGCCTCGAGCCGGATCGAGCGAACCGATTCGCAGCCTTTCAGCTGGAAAAAGTTTCGTCTGCGAAGAGTTTACACAGAGTAAAGGGGCGTGATAGGGCAACGGAGGGAACCAGAGAATTCGTATCGCTCGAATGACGATGCTCCGCCATTGAAAAGAGCTTACTTTTCGTCGTCCGTTGCATCGCGTCCACGAGCCCGCGGTTTCGTTCTCTGCTCTTTCGGTGCTACTTTGCACGTCTGCCATCGTGACGAAGAACGCGTGGTACGTTGCACGTCGCAGGCTACAGTCAAACTCAAGCGATATCGCTTAGCCGGTTCGACGCCAGCAGCGTCTAATCGCGGAACGAACGAGCTACAGTCAGGCGATCGACCGATGGTGTAATGGGACGAGGCTGTGCCATAACCGCGTTATAACGCGTTTTACCCCCCGTAGAAACCGAAACGCCTCTCCCGTGTCCCCGAAATTGCATCGTCATCGTTGCTTTCACGTTTACAGTCCAGGCGAAAATATCGTAGAACCGTGACGCGTCGTTTCCTCCTCTCTCGATGATTCACGCGAAAAATGCTCGAAATACTGGCGCTTGAAGGAATTTACGCGGAACGTGTCGCCATTGAAATTCACTATCAGCCGTTTAATTACGTACGAATTCCACGGCCACACCGTTATCCGCGTACATACGAGGAGTGGCCGCGTGCCCAGTGCCGGCTTTTGTCGTTTCCCGCGATTCTCGCGAACGGGAGCCTCGGAGCATGTGGAACGCGTACTAAACTCATGGCGGACGTAATTACGGAATAATAGAACGACCAACGCCTTTGGATTGGTGTTTCACAGGCGCCATTCGTGGCAACCTCTAAAACCTCTGGCGTGTCACAGCGACGGTCTATCGTCGCATTGATCGCATGGATCGCTCGGTGAGAACCCGATGTGCGTCGTGCGATGCACGTCGACCGCCTGGCCGAGCAGTTGTTGGTTGCTGGTTAAGCATCGTGTTAAAAGCATAATAACGGGAATCGAAGATTCGAAGATCGTGGCGAGAAAACAGAGACGCGATGCCAAGACAGAGCAGGCTCCACTGACCGTAGATGCCGAGAATAATCCGTGGATTGTCTCAAGGACGTTGCTCGTCCACCAACCTATTCGTCGTTGTAGGCTCGAGATTCCTCCGAGTCACCCCGAGCACTCGCGGTCAAGTAATTTGCCATCTTATTTGATTCGCGCGTTCCATCCACCGGCGGTTCGTAATTCGTATCGCTCGAACGCATAATCGACGATGATTCGAACGATAGAAACCAGTGGAAACCGAACCGTTCGATCGACTGGCCGAGAATCGAGTTCGTCCGACTGGACGATCGATCGGATAGACGAGAGAACGTCGCGCGATTTATCGAAACGGTGATCGGAAACGACAGAAACGTTTGGATTGAGAGGACAGTCAATGATTATCTTGTACGCCATTACTCGTTCATCGCCGGTGTCCGCTATTTCCGCGAGTAAACTGGTCTTCATGAATCAACCGCGTTATACGGACGACTCTTTTGGAGTCACGTAAAATTTCAGCAACAAGAGACAAAAGTCTCGCAAGAAGTATAAAAGTTTCGATATCAAAAGGATACTGGATTCGCGATTCGAAAAAAAGGAGAGATGATCGCGTATAGTCGCTATCGTAACCGTAGCGTATCGACTGGTAGTTGGCTCATTACCGACCTACGTGGTCTATAAACGACACAGAGCCGAGTTGGAGCGCGCGTCAGCGAAAGTAAGTTCGTCGAAGAACGGCGCGGGGGATCGTTCGATCGTCCGCTTGTAACTCGAGGTAATTAGAATCGGAGGTACCTACACCCCTGTTCCTTCGCCTCGACTTCTTCCAGCGTCTTTTCGCTCGTAAGTCTTTTCCCTCCGGTTCGCAACTTGGCTCCGTCTTTTCTGCTCTTTTTCTTCTCGGTGCTCGAACACTCTGTCGGCCGTCCGTCGCCCCATGTGGTGCGTTTGCATATACATTCACGTGCGTGAGCGCGTAAGCGTAAGCGATGCGCGAGTCAGCTTTGCTAGCGAGCTCGCGTCTCCTCTTTTTCTCCTTTTCCCTTCGTTCGGCACCGCTCGTATTTTCTCCGTCCCCTCGGAGCATATTCCGCCACGCCGCGCCACGCGTGCTCCTCGTTGCTTCTCGATGAAGTTCGTTGCACGCGATTGCGATTATTATCGATCTTTCGTGGTTCCGAACAGATCGTAGTAATTTTACCGGATAGTCGCGCGCGTCTCCATGTCTTTGTCCATCCACTTCAAATACCCTGATTTCGCTCTGTACTCTATCGCGACGAAATTGCCGACCGCTATCAGGATGAACGCTAACCGAAACAGACGAAAGACGTTTGTTTTTTTTTCGAATTCCCGTCATCCTCGAAAGAAACTCCTCGATTCGGTTTTATAAGAGACACGGGTACTTAACCTAAAAGAAATTTGGCGAATTTCGTATCGCCCGCAGAGCCGGAAGGAAAGTGACTCGTTAACGCGTTAGCTTGTTCATAGCAAATCAAGTCTGACGTGAACGTCTACCTCGTGGATACCAGTGGGTAAACAGGACGGTTTTCGATTTTCATTTGCTTGTTGGTCGATGGATCGATCGGACCGCGTGACGGTCGAAAGATGATAGAACGCGGAGAAGGCGCGGCTGAGTGCGCGCAGCGTTGTCGAATCGAAGGCCAGCAGAGGTCGTCGAACGGCCGCCGTTCCCGGGTGTGGGTGGTTGAAAGAAGGCCAGACAAATTACCCCCGGCTTAATACGACAATGTGCCATCAACTTTGGCCTACACGCTGACAGTTACTATTTCATACACCTTCTCGTTCTGGGCCCTCGGCCCTCGT
>NT_176548.1:1403533-1406850 GCF_000188095.3 Bombus impatiens | reverse complement strand
GCAGGTACTCGATTCGATAGAAGTCGGTTTTTCGTTCTTTCGCGTAGAGCGGACAATAGGCATGGCCACGTGCGAGGGCAACTCGTCGATCGCATAATTCGACAAAACCGACTTGGCCATTGCTCGCGTAGAACCGAAGCGAAGCGGCGAATGACGTGATAACGGATAAAACAGCTTGTGGACGAAGTCAAAGACAGTAACCAGCTCCTCGCTGCATCTCGATGCGTGTTCCTCTCGCGCTTCGTTTCCACCTTACGAATGATTTCTCCGAATCATTAACGGCAATTAAAACATCGATCGAGTACGGAGCGGAGGCTGGAGCACCGTATAGGGGCCAAAGCCTTTGAAAAGGGTTTCGTGCGGAGATCGAAGGATGAGCGAAGCAAGGAAAGGAGGAGGACCTCATGCGGCGAGAGCATATTACTTCGCAGGAGGCTGCATAGACCCACCTTCTCTTTATCCAATCCTCTTTTCTTCGGTCTTTCCCCGCTTCTCTTTCACGTTCTTCGCGAGTCTCCGCGGCCAGGTACCCTCCTCGAAGCGTCAGAGCTTCTCAACCGGGTGAAAACGCGATTCCTTACGCGTATCCGACTTTCGTTACGGCGACGATTAACTCGATAAAGTGTTTAGTTCGTAGATGGAAACGACCGCGAACCACAAGCGCGAACGGAAACGTGGTAGACTCGAAGCGATCCAGTTTCTTCCGAGTGGTTCGTAATATTTCCCCTGCGTCCTCCTTTGATCCCTCGATCTCGCAAAGTGGCCGTACACTGCACTGCACCGCGTACGAGGAAACATCGAAGCTTACTTAACCATCGATCTGATTTAGGAACGAACTCTAGCAATTATTCGGAGCGCTATGTCCTTGAAGAAATCGTCCGGTAGAGAAAATTCGAACGGACGTTTTCCGAGAAAGGAAGAGACTCGTGGAATGTTTCCGGTGCGAAGACGAGCGAGTATCGCGAAAGGCGCGAGCCGCCGTTTAAGGCTGGTCGTATCGTAACCCGATGTAAACGGCTGGCCGGTATCGAAGATCTCTATCTGTGAAAAGATCGAAAGGCGAGCGACTCGCACGGCCGTTCGCATCCGGGTGTCGCGGAATAGCGGTTATCTCGCGTTCCGTGTTTCTACAGAAAGCGAGCGAACGAACGAACATCGGAAGGTACCGACATAGAGGAAAGTCTACTCACGTACGCTCTCTCGAGGCATGGCTTTCGGTTTCTGTTCCGCGGTTCGGCGCGGCGTACACAGCGAAGCCAGTGCTTCTTTTGCCTGCGTTGGTACAACCGATGGTCGAAGGCGGAAAGAACAGAAGAGAGAGAGAGAGAGAGGAGAAGCAGACGCTGGAGTTGTAAATCGGGAAAATGAGAGAATGCTAGAGAATCGGCCGCCTACGAACGCATAATACGCTACTCTCGAATACGATCCCGCTGTCAGCAATCGACGCGTAAACGCCGCTAAACAATCCGGAAAGTGGCGTGGCTCGCTGCGAGAACATCTCTTCTCGTAATAAGGTGTACGAGTCTCGCGCACGTAACGTTGCGGATGCCCGAGGATGCGAGGTGAAGGTGGAAGGCAGCGGTGAAACGGCCGAGTGGATAAGGAAGGCAGGAAAGGAGTATCGGTCGAGGGGGAGGGAGGACGCGGGAGATGTGTCGGCAGTCATGTTGTCATTTCTCAACTGGTCTTGCCGCCGCGTTCCGTGGATCGGGTCATCTTTCGGCTCGTCCTTTCACCCTGTTTCCCTCCCGTAACCAGCCCTCGTCTCTCGCTGCATCTTTGTTCCGGTTGTTCTGCCAAGGAACGTCGGTGCTTTCTTCATCGGCGCGAACGTATCGTGTCTCGAGCCGTCAGGCTATTTATTTAATATCGTCACGAGTCACAGCGGTGCTAGCGCGTCCCGAACATTTACCGACTGGGCAAGGTTCCCGATGACGCGAAAGATCGATTACGCTCGCGCGTCCCTTCCAACGCACCGAGGGATGGGGAGGTCGTTGGGTCAACCCCGGTGAACAACGGTCACGCGACAACGCGTTCGACGATTGCAAGTTCGTTAAGGCGACCGCGGCTACGCGTAGAAAAAACGTTTCATCGATTTCCTCGTAAAGTAACTCCCATCGCCGTTAACGCGGCGAAGCAGGAGGCAGGACACAAGCAATGCCTTAAAAGAATTTAAATTGGTATCTGCCGGATGAAGACTCGGGGAATTACTGTAAAATTCGACGATCCTCGCCCACGCGCGTTTATTACTGGAATCTTCGTCTTCTTCCCTCGCGTTCCCTTCCACGCGAGTTGATGTGCCCCTTTTTCCCCTCGTCGCAGGGTTAGCGGTTTAGGTTAAGTTCGTGAGGGACGCGAACCCTTTTATTTACTTTACCGGTCCGCGGAGATCGTATAGACTCGATAAAGCATTGCGGCCGCAACTCCGAAAGGATGCCTTCCTTCTCGTCTGCCGATTCTTTCTCTCTTCCTCCTCCACTTTGCCTCTTTCCAATTGGCGAAAGTAAATTAACGCGAACTCGAGGTATTCGATTCCCTTATCCGTTTCTTCCCCTTGTGTCCTTCTCCACCGCGATATTCACGACCGCCGAAACGAACGATCGCGTACGATCGATGAACCGTACATAAAGCGAACTGCATTCCACGCGTTTCGCATTTACCTTCCGTTCTCCCCGCGTGTCGGCCAACTGCGTTCGCGACTTCTCTGATGCATCCAGATCATCGATCGGTAACTCTTTCGATCGCTGATATTCGACTAGATGCGTTGGACAAATTTCGCCATAATGGCTTTTTCGGCGTCGAGGATAGGGAAACGAATTACCTTGCGACGCGTCTCTTTTAAATTTAGTTCACTCGTTCTTTTCTTATCTCGCGATAGGAATGTAAGCGGTTTCTGGTTGAAAATCGAAGATTCCGACGGGGCACCCCGTGGTATTTTCACATTCACGAGGTACGCAGCGCGTCTCCGGGGAATTTGAAGTTTTGCGATAAACTCGTCCATGGTTGGACGTGCGCGGCTGTTCTTCCACGCAAGCGCGACCAGATAAGGTTTTGTTTATTTTTTTGTTGGCACACAACGACGTCGTCGGTGCGAATTTGGCGCCTGGATCTTTGGGCAGCGTGTATCGGACGTAGGCGGAGAAGAAACTGTCGGATGACTAGTCGTTCCTCGCGCCCTCTCGTTTCCGTCGTTATTGCCGCGGTCGAATTATTTCTTTTCCTCGGGACCGTAACTCGCATCGACGAAAAGAGGGAGAAGGGCCAGCGGTGAAATTTCAGCCAAACGCGCTGCTCGCGGCCGACTCGCCTGTAAAAAA
>NT_176548.1:1402451-1403406 GCF_000188095.3 Bombus impatiens | reverse complement strand
GGGAACCCGCGCGCCTTCGTCGACTCGGCCGACTCGCAATTCGGTCGGATAAAGACGGCAAGACCGATCGTTCCGCACTCTTCGTCCTACCTTCACTCCCGATCGATTCATCGTTCTTCTTTTTTCTTTTCCTTTTTCTTCTTCTTCTTCAGCTGCTTCTTCTTTCTCTCCCCCTTCTGCTTCTGCTTCTTCTTCTTCTTCTTCTTCTTCGTTGCCGTCCTTTTTGTCTTCGTCCTTCGATCCCCCGTTGTCCGAGAGGAAGAGAGCGAGCACGATTGAAAGCGAGGAAGGGAAAAGATCGAGGATTCGATGGAAGCAACGAAGGAGAGGGCAGAAGGAAGGAGGGAAGAAAGGAAAAGGAAGGGTTGGTAGGGAAAGGGAGCCAGCCGACCTAAATGCGGGTCCAGGCGCGGGCGGGCAGTTGATATCGAATTTATCAGGTGTCGGGTTGCAACCGTTCATGCTCTGTCCTTAAGCACGCATCCACGTCGTTTTGTCGGGCCAACGCGCCCGCAGCATATGCGAAACTTCCATCCGATTTGCCATGCTTGGAACGACGCGCGTACCGTACCGTCTTTTCGTGGCTCGACATTGAGCCGCGGATTTCGATTTCTTCGAACGTCCGCCAGTAAAGCGTTCGAACGAGGATTCGTATGAAATCGAGGAATGCATCGTATTGTGCACGCCGGGCGTCGTTCCACGAATGGGCGACGTTGGAAGAAAAACCAGAAGATTAGAAGGAAAGAGGGAAGAGGGAATCCGAGGAGGAAAAGAAGTTGGAATAGGTAGACGTTGATTAGGAGGAGCAGCTCGAGGCGTGCTTTCTTTCATTCGATCGGTTGGTCGATCGGACGGTCTTTGCGCACTCCTACCAGCTGGACTGGATTCCCTCTCGTCCCGTCTTACCTCTAGCCTATATTCCCTCTCTGGACGCGAAGCTCTTTTACCGTGGCTC
>NT_176548.1:1399723-1402384 GCF_000188095.3 Bombus impatiens | reverse complement strand
TCGCTTCTGTTTTCAGACTCGAAGCACGCGATCCTCGTTCGCATGTATAACCGGCACGACCACCATCTTCGTTCGCGTTCCGTGTCGTCGTGGTTGTTCGTTCGTACGTTGGTTCGTTCGTTTCTTCTTTCCTTCGGCCGTTCGTTGGCTCGCTCGTCCGTCGTACGTCCGCGTCCGTCCGTTACACGACAAAAGCGTGTTCACCCGGCACACAACCATTAGCCTGTTGTACGCATCGTACCGCCACCAATACCGTTCTCGAACGTCACGACCACCATCCTCTCGGATCGCCACTACCACCACCGGTTTTGAGCCCAATTTCGCCGGCTCGCTGCACAGCCGAAATTATTTCCACCGCTGTATTCACCGAACCTGATTCCGCCTGTTTAATGCTCGAGTTGCGTTTCGCCGAAATCGGGAAATTCAAGGATGCAGCTGCACCACCGCCACGTCTACGTATCGACACCCATGATTTCGCTCGAAGTGAATATTGCCGAAACCCTTGGTCACTCTGTACATCGCCTCGCGTATCACCGCCGATTAAACGATTGATTGCACGTATTCGTAATTATAATTATACGCGTCCGCAATCGCCTTCGTCCCGCTCTACCGATTTTGTAACGCGTCAAACGATTTCAACGAACCTATAAATTACATGCTTCCTAGGACGATTACCGATCGAGTCGTTCTTTGGTCCGGACGTTAATAGGAACCCGTAGAGACGAGATATGATTAACGATCTTGCCGCGCATTGCTTATAGTCTCTTATAGCCGTGACGATTTACATATTACGGAGCGTGTCTTAATTTGACAGCGAGAATTTGACGGTCTCTGCGGCAAACGACACCCGATCGATCCATGAGCGGATCGGAACGTGTCGAAATCGATTGTCTTCACTGGCAAATCGACGCGTTCGTTGATACTCGCGCGATCACGTTTCTCTTCGTTTTCACAAGAAGATCGTCACAAAGCGGAAATTAAAAATGCACCAAGGTTTCGCGATGAAGAAGGGAACGCAGCGATTCGTATGCGACTCGTCGAGATTCCGTACGCGCTACAATGTACCGGGCATGCGGTGCCTCTTTTACGAGCACACCGAACAACGAGAAAGAGAGAGCGACGACGAGTTTGTGAACACGATACTCGTATCTCATCCTCCGACTTCTCTTTTTTTCTACCTGGCGGCTGCGCGACCGGAAGTACGTAGTGGCTCGTTATTACCAGACGTGGCTCTTTTCTATTCTTTTCTACTCGTCGGCGATACGCGCATCGCGTGTTTACGCGCGACCCGACCGACTTCAAAACTCTGGAGAGTCTCACAGAATTTTAATATCGCCTTGGTTAAGATCGCCGTCGTATTCTACAGAAATAGATGCCTATGTGTGTACGTATGTGTGCATACCTTAGCCGTAGCTTTGGGACGTACGCGAGTCTTGGCGATGCCGCTGCCAATTGCTCGAAGCATACGTGCGATGTTGAGCGATCGGAGAGACGTATTCCAATATTTTCATCGTGTATTACGAGAGATACTCGTTTTCGCGGTTACGATCTCTCGAGTACGGAGAGTACACAGTTGGAAGGAGAAGGAAAGTCTCGCTAACAGCGAAGGGCCTCGTGCGTCGATAAAACGGCCGGATAGTCGTAAATTCGTTTTTGCTCCTCTCCCTCTGCCGAGCTCTTCCTTTCGCGCCGCGGCGCGATCGGTAATTCGCTCTCTGCCCCTTTCCCCCTGGCTTCGTCGTACCCCTCCCTGTCTTGCGCTACGCTTAAACGTACATCGACTTTGCACGCGAACCGACTTCGTGGAAGGGAAGAATAGAAAGGCGATGTAGAAGGAGAAGGAAGAGTGGAAGAAAAAGGGCAACACTCGTGAAATATAAGCTGTGACATTGAGAGAAGAGAAAGCGCGAGATACGAATTAGGGTAAGAGGCGAGAAGAAGCAAGGGAAGGAAGAAAGAAAGAGAGTCACGTAAGTACGCAGCGCGGGAAGCAAAGAGGGACAAAGGAAGATCGTTAAGAGAAGAAAATTACATTGGTGCTCCGGAGTCCATTGGACTGCTATTAGCAATAAAATCGGCCAGCAGCGTAGCCGAACGGTTTTCAATAGGGCGGGGTGAGTCGCTGACTGACTAGCCTGCCGACTCGGTTCGTCTTTCTTTTTAAACGTCGTTCTCGAAGCGTTCGTTGACGATAGCGTACGTCCTACGGTTGATTCGAGACGAAGAATCAGAAGCGGTTTTGGAACTAGGGCTTGGCGGAAGATGAAAAACGTAGTGTCTCGCGTTTACTACGATGGGTAACACCGCGGATGCTAGATAGTCGTTCCGTAAATCGAACACGAGCCGTAGAGCACGCGGCACGCGGACGGTGCTCGACTTTATCGTCCTTGGTCGAGCGGGCCACGATTAAGATCGTCGGACGGCAATTTCGAGGCTAATAGCGCCCTGGCTCTCGGATGGAAGTGGAGGAAAGAGGGACAAGGAACTTTGCGCGCGGTGAGGTTGAAAAGACCGACTCGTCGGCGGCTGTTCGAAAGCATCTTGATGGTATTCAGAAGCCAGGTCGTTCTCTTCAAATGCAAAGGTTAAGAGACGGGTGGGAGTGGAATAGCGGGCGGCGGCACTGTGGCGAGGGTGGTACGAATATAGCTAGAGCAGAGA
>NT_176548.1:1396813-1398834 GCF_000188095.3 Bombus impatiens | reverse complement strand
GGGGATGGGGGCCTTCCGACGGAGGGCGCGCGGAACGAAACAACGAACGAGAACGAGGAGAAACTGGAAGAGAAAAGGAGAGACCCGGGGTGAGGTTGCTTTCTGTGGTTTAAGCCGTGCATACGTAATATCTGATTCTACGTCCAAGGGAGCAGGTCCGGCGCGATTGTCCTGGTCGTTGTGCGCGCACGTTGTCGAGGAGCGAGACGGAAAACATGGAAGCGTCGCGTTCCAGACGAGGACGAGAGATTTTCAGCGACGAGGGGATCCCAGCAGCAGCAGCAGCAGCAGCAGTCACAGCCACGGATAAAGGCCCCCAGATAGAGAGAGGCTAAGAGAAAGACGTAGAATGAACAGAACGGCGGAGAGAAGAGCGAAGAGAAAAAGAGGCAACGAAAGAGAGAAGCAAACGGACGAAGCCGAGTAACTGGGGGCGTTGGGGGGAAGACGAGTAACAAGGAAGGCGTACAACTCAGAGAGGGTGATTGTTTTACCGGTGACATGATAATACTTTGCTTGGGCGTATTTAAGGATGGAGAAGTCGTAGCATCTTCAACTTTGTCGTTACTCCACGTCGATTCGAAGAAAGATGGAAAAAGAAACCACCGTTCCCTCGTCTTTCCGTGTTTGCCCATGCGTTCATGCGGCGTTGTCGACGTTATAGTTATTAACGTCGTGGTCAAAATCGGCATGGTCTCGTAGCGGGAGGAAAAAAAGAGCAAATGAGAAAGATAGAGAGAGGGGACAGAGCAGAATAGCGGAGGTGAGTTTGGAAGAAGGTGAAAGGAGAGAGGAGTAACTGAGAGAATCTGGCGGCAGCGGCAGCGGCGACGGCGCAACCTATTGTCCTCGTGTCCACAGCCTTTTTCAATTCAAATTGAAGCCGCAAAAAAAGCGCAGAGCACACACACGATTCGGGGACCGAACGCGAAAGCCGGTCCCTCGTTCGTTCGATACAGCGGTAGGGGGACCACTCTTCTTCCTTCGGTCAGGCTTCTTCTCGTTCTCTCGTCTACGTCGTACGAGGGCTGATTCTATCGGACCGTAAATATCACCATCACAGACGCAACTAACGGATCAACCTCCTCCTGCGACCACTCGCACGCGCGCGTACACGTACCACACAAACACGTAAATGCGTGCACGGCTCCTCTTTACCGGCAAATATACGAGAACATCGTCGGAAGAGGAGTACTAGAAAAGACAAACGAAAAAATCCCTTTCTTCTCCGTGCATTCTCTCTCGGTTTCGTGCGTGCGACCGATTGCGTACTCTGCTCGGAATCAAACCGCCTTGTACCTTGTACGTTCGTTGTACGTGCACGGTATCCATACTCGACGACATTTTCGTTTGACGTACGAAGAATATGGGGAAGCATTGGTGCTGTTCCAAAGGGTTCGACTCGTTTTTTCACCTTCACCGTGAGAATCGACGAGTTCCTTAGTTTAGTTTAGATAGTTTTTGGCTCTGGTTTGCAATCGTTTCCGCGCTCTATGACTCGTCCTAACTTTGACTTCTCGCGATGTAAATTCGCTAATTTTACTCACTAATCTTGTTTTTGTTCTATTTTCAGGTAAGCCATTTATCTCGAAACCTTGGTCGAACATCCATCCGTTCAACGATCAAATCCGCCGAAATCGAGAGAATCGTAAGTAAGTATTTACTTACGTGCGTTTTACTCGCGTGAAAAACGTCTTGTTAATCCACGACCACGGGGCGAATCTAGCTATTCCGTTTCTCTTCGGGACTCTGGCTTTTCTGAAGGCGGTGCAACCGTGCAACGCTCGATAGCAGAGATTGGTGGCCCCTTTGCGTAGAAAAAAAGAACCGATGCTCCTGATGACACTGTACAAGAAACGCGGTGATCGATCCTGGGAACCACGGAGCCGTGGATCTTTCGAAAGAGTTATTGGATACGTAGGGTCCTACGTTCTACTCCCGTGAAAGCAATCTTTGTCTCACCCCGTGCGACCGGGGGACAAAAGCACAGAGCTGGGAGAGAGAAGCGACAGTGGAAGCGG
>NT_176548.1:1388756-1393372 GCF_000188095.3 Bombus impatiens | reverse complement strand
GTCCGACCGCTTTGCATTTGTTTCGGTGATCGGTCTGCGCTGCCGGGGCCCGCTTCCCCTTTCAGCTGTCTTCCTTCGTAGGTCCTTGTCATTCCTCCTATGCGCTCCCCTTTTTCCTCTGCCGCGCGCGCACTGTTTCGCTCCTCTCTCATTCTTCTTTCCTCTATCTGCTGTGGTTGCTCGTTCCCTCGGTGGCTTGGACAGCCACGTCAGTCTCTAAATTACCCTGCCGCTGGACCCTCGACTTTGTCTATCGACTGCCAGCAACGGCCACCGAGGGACCAAGTCCGATACGTTTCGGTTTACCGTGTGCTTTCTCCGTTAATTGATAACCGATATCTCGGATCTTCGGACAGTTTTCGGTTTGGCAATCGAAGCCGTGTTTGGGACCAGGTTTGCCCGCGCGCGTATACCGGAACCGCTCCGCTTAACGAATCACCAACGACAACAACGTCCATGACGACTGATGAACGAAAACGAAACGTGCCATCGAAGGATAGGCTCTTCTTCGTTCTCTCTACCCGCCTTGTTTATCGAATTCACCAACTGTCTCGTTTCTTCCTTCCGTTCCCTTTTTCCATCTGCCTTCTGTCTATCCTCCCTCCGTTCGGCTCCCTCCACCCTCCTTCTTTTCTTTCTTTTCTCAACCTTTCTCTCCCTTTTTTATTTCTCTTTTTCTTCTTCTTCCGGCGTTCTTTCTTCGACCACCGAGTTCACCACTCGGAGAGCCCTACCTCCGTTTTATTCGTCCGTTTCGGAACCATCCGATGCGCGAGAGCGACAAGGACGACCGCGTACAGAGAACCACGGAACGAACGGGTCGTGCGGAGAGTCAGGCGGACGCGCCGACTGTCGCGCACCTTTTTTTCTTTCTCTTCTTCTACCGCTGCAACTTGTGTTGTTGCTGCTGCTGGTTCTGCTGCTGCTGCTGCTGCTGCTACCGCTACTCTTGTTGCCGCTGTCTCGGCCTCTGTCTCTGCTGTCTTCCTCCTTCGTCGTCACCGTCACCGTCACCGTCACCGACGCTGTCACTGTTGCCGTCGCCGTCGCCGTCGCCGTCGCTGTCATCGTCCTCCTCCTCCTCCACCTCTCCTTTCCCTCGCTTCTTTCGCCTTTGTTTCTTTGTCATAATTGCCCGCGACGACTAATAAGGCGATTCTTCGCGTTCCACCCAAGAAGAAATTCCAAGTTCCCTACTTACCGAGCGTTAACATCCTTCACTATCTTTGCGTGGATCCGGAATAACGTTCGAACTGTCGACGACTCGTTCTCGTTTGTACCTGTCACTTGTTGAAATTTCCTTGCCGAACAGCGGAGATTCGTTGGTTTTGTCGACCAACGATTGACGAAAGAGGCTAACGTATCTTCTAAACCCGCTTTTGTTACGTAACAACCACGGCGGCAGGAAATTGACGTCAGCGTTCTTAGTTTCGCGAATCGTGGGTGGCAAATAGTGTCGATCATCGTCGTCTGGATATCGCATCTCGTTACGTTTTGTTCTGTTCCCTCGCGCTCCGAATCAACGTTGTTCCCCGTGGAAACAGACCTCGAGTTCCTCCGATAAGGAGCATAATGGAAAATTAGATGCGGCCGGACTGTTCTTACGTAGAAAGTTTCGATCATAGAGTACGTGCAAAGTATAGGGTAACGGAGACAATGCATCGACGCGTAATGACTAGGTTAATGGGAAAAACAATGTGCGAACAAGGCACTGCGTCGAAGATAAGAGAAAGAAGATAAGGGAACAGCAGGACAAAATGGCTGGAATCTCTACCGATTTAATGATATCGCGATGTTTCGAACCTACGATACAGAGTCATCGGGCTCGTGATAACTCTGCTGTACTATTCGTCGAATACGTTATATGCCGTGCTTATGTGAACACGGGTATTACTATTAAAAGCTAACTCTTTACTCCTCCGTCAGGATGGGCGAGCATCCAGCATAGGAAAACAATTTTCCTGATTACAGCGACTACGAGAGTAATTGCGCTGATGATCATCGTAATAAAAGCTTTCTGCCCACGGTGACACGATATCGACCTGCATGTTCTTCATCCAAGACGTATCGTATACCGGAATTCCGGGTTAAATAAATAGCGATGCGATGTATCGCGTTCTTCGAGTTTCGATGTCTGTCCGAGGCTTCTCGTCGTGTCGCGAATCTCGATTCTTCGGTAAGAATTGCTTTGGGGTGGTGGAAGCCGAGCTATATACATAGTCCATACGTGGCCCACGAGGCCGGATGTTTGGCTGTGTAACAATAGAGGGTGATAAATGTGCACGTCAAGGGCTGCGAAGAGGGCTCCTTCTTCGAGCCGCTGCCAGAGGAAGCTTCTAGCCTCGGAGAACCTCGGAGCGACGCCACGGGACGAGGCCGACTCGCCGGCTATCTCCATCTTGAAACGGGATACGAGCACGCCCGCGCATCCTAATGCCGTTTTTCGGCCGGATCCGCTTCTCTGTTACAGGTAGGATCAAGGAATATCTCTATATTTCGAATGGCTGACGTTGAGAGTTTCGGCAAGTTGCTGGTCCGAGAAACCGAACCGCTGCCAACTCTCAGGATTTTCTCAGGAATTTTCTCGAACGCTGTAACTCCCGCTTTCAGACGATTGATCCTGCGAACGATTAACGTGACTCCGCCTCCCTATTAAAAGAAATCGTCACGGGATCGCAGCGAGATACCATGATAACGGAAACTCGTCTAAATTTCTAAGAAACGCGGTATCGACGAGTTACATGAATCTGATTATGTGGAAAATATAGTAGTCTCAGAAGCGGGGAATATTACCGCCTAGGTGATACTAGCGCTCGATAAGCTCGAGCACATCGAGCACATCGAGGAGTAGAGTATGGGTTACTCCGTAACGATTACCCTGTGTGTATGTTCTGCGCGTACTCGTCGTAACATTCGTTTGGGCGTGACGGCGGTGCGTGCGAGATTAAAAAAATAGCGTTGCAAACTTTGTTTTTCTCCGGATCTTTGTTTTTGGCATCGGTAGGTCAAATTGGAACTTGCATGTGCTTGAAACGAAAGGAATTCTCCCGTCGTTTTATTTCCTATTGGTACGGCGAATGCGAACGGTTGGTCGTTCCTCGGAAGAGAACAAATTGCGTTAATTAACCGAGTCGAATGGCGAGTGGTAACGCGAACCAAAGTACACTGGCTTTGCTTTCGATCGATAGGATCGCGATTACGTTAGTCGAAGAAACGGTCATGTGTTACGACGTTTAATAAGAGATTACATTTTTCCGCTCTTCGTGCTTTTCGATAGACAAGATTACACGTACTCCGACAAAGACGTTGCCACAAGTTCCGCTCGAATAATTTTCAGTTATTTCTCCTTTCCTCTGTCACGATCTTCGTGTTTCTACTTGCGTGAGTTTGAAAAGGACAACTAGATGCGCCAGATAAAATCTCGTACTCTTTGGGACGGAAATTCGTCTTCGTAAAAAGGTAGACGAGGTTTTCGGTCTCGCGCTTTTTTCTCGATCGATCTCTGCGTGATATTGCTAATATCGCATCTCGTTGTTCTATCTAGAAAATCTAAACGCTGCGAAACGACCGGACAGACCGTACGATGGTGTGTATTGTTAATATCGGCGTGCACGCGGAGAACATCGAGGCGTGGGTGTCGATGGTCGCAGTTCATTGAAAATTCCAGCTTGTCCCCGGGGTTCCGTTAGAAGCTCACCAGGAGGGCTACCGACGCTCTTGGGCGACGGATTATTTAGTGGAGGCACGCGCTACCGCTTGATTTTCACCTACAGATAGCTCAATCTCCGAGGATCCTGGTGACTCGACGGATTTAAATCTCCGTGTTATGTTCGAACGTTTCCCTAGACGAATATCTATTCTAGGAAAATTAGGGACGCTTTTCGTTCTCTCGTAGGATAAGTTCCTTTAGCCTTGTTCTCGTTGACAGGTTCTGAAACAAATCAAATTATTCAGAAGAAAGATCGATACGCGACTTTATAACAAATTTGAGACGTACGGAAGGAGCAAACAACTGTAATCCAATGGTTTCGAGATGAAAAGAAAGAAGATAAGGGAGAGGAGGGAAAAGATATAAACAAAGGGTAAAGTAAAGGGAAAGGAAGAGAGCTAGAATGAGAGGGAACGAGAGCATCGGTATTAATTACACGGCGCGCGTCCGGCTCCCTAGGCCACCTACGGTTACCCGCTTTGCATAATACGTATATACACTTACGGTAAGGGTGGCGAGGGAGGATACGAAAGAAGATAGAGGCGGAAAGCGAAGAACGAAAGAGAGAAGAAAAGAGAAGGAAGAGGAGGAGGAGGAGGAGAAGAAGAGCCGGCGAAGTGTAAGGCAAAGTCGAAGAGTATGGTTGGTGGGAGAGGGGCAGGCGGGAGGATCTGGCGCGGATCGAAAACGAGGAACGGCGAGGAACGTGTTCCATTCCCACTCGGTCCGAACCGGAATCGCCTCCTCTTTCTTCTTCGTTGAGAACGCGAGAGCCACGAAGCTTCGTCTTATTCTGTTGCTCTTTCTTTCTCTTTCGCCGGGTCGAAGCGCGCCTGATTATTTAGGCAGCGAATGTTTAATCGAAGCATTGTATCGGTAGGGCCAGAGCTGCTGGCTGCTCGGTTGC
>NT_176548.1:1383508-1387689 GCF_000188095.3 Bombus impatiens | reverse complement strand
CATCACTACCACCAATACCACCCCCACCACCATCACCACCATCACCACCACCACCACCACAAGCACCACCACCACAAGCACCACTACCACCACAACCACCATCACCACCACTACCGTCACCATCACAGCCGCCACCTCATCCTCTTTACATTTATTCGTTTATTTGTTGGTGGCTGATACCTCATTACCGCGACAGATCCACCGATAAGCGCACCGTTCTCGGAAACACACAATGCGCCCCTCCTTTCTGCAGACTACCATTGCTGCTGCTGCTGTTACTTCTGTTGCCGTCATGAAAGAAAGGACAGAAAGGGAGGCGAGGTGGCGGCATCGGGAGTACAATCGGTTGCGGCACACATCCTCACCCTTTTCTTCCACCTCGTCCACCTCTTTGTTCTTCCTACTTTGCTCTATCCTCGTTCGCCTTTTTTTGCCTCTCCTCTTCTCTTCGTGGCTCTGTTGGTCACTGAGTTTACCGAGAAAGTAGATATCACTGCGGTCTTCGGCTCGTGTATTTGCTTTGCCTCCCGCACCGTTCCACCCCGAGGGTGGAGTTCTTCGATCGATACAACTCCATTCCAAGCTACATGTAGCTACGAGACCCAGCAGCAGGACTTTATCGCTCTATCGAGGCCTCGCGAATCGAATTTCCATTTATTAGTGGCCTTCTGGAATCCGGCCGATCCTACGGAAGCTAATCCGCCTATTTGCTTCTAGTCGATCCCGACGCGGATATCTTTGAAGCGCCGATCCTCGATCGTTTCGTATCGCTTCGACGAACCATAGATTTGTCCGGTTCTATAGCGAGTTAAATATCGGTCGAAATTGAAACCGTTATCGATGGAGATTCGTGTTTGGATACGGGGTATGCGGATACACTTCCATTCGAAAACCGTGGCGAAACGAGAAATATGTCACGGATATTTTTAGTCTATCGACTCGACTACCGGAACGCCTCGAGGACGACCTTTGCTCTAAAAGCACGCACGAAAGAATCAACTGTACCGATCGAACAGATCGGTGCAGATAGCACCTCGCGAGTAGTGATATTTTCGAAAAGTCAGATCGTCGATCGTCATCCACGTTTTCGATCGTCGTTCTAATTCCAGTGTCGACTGATTCGCAGATACGCGTTATGCAAATGACGAACAATTGGAAGGAACCAATTCGTATGTATCGAGGAGATTGTATTTTCTCCTGCAAACGATGTATCGAAGTCGGGAATCGAGTCGATACGATCTCTCGAGTCATGTTCACCAGTGGCGTCTTATTTCGAAATTAGAACGAGACTCGCGTTCTATTCTATTGTGGTAAGATAGGATACAAAACCCGTTGGAAGAAATTTCGTCGTCGATCGGAAAAGGTATAGAACGGGACGGAAGCAAAAGAAAGGGGAAAGAACGGAAGATAAATGACAGAGCCGTCGAATTCGCTAAGCCGTTCCGTGGTGACGTTGCGCGTAACGAGCAAAGAAAACAGGTAGTCCGAAAGATTCGCAAACGAAATCGGATCGCTCCGTTTGTATTGTATCTAAGTGAATCGGTATAAATGGCGAGCAAAAAATTGGTTCCGAAGATGGAGGGGTTGTAAAAGGGTAAAGAGAGACGAGCAAAGAGACGAAGAGAGAGGGAGCGCGCTGCAAAGAGAGAGAAAGCGAGGAGGGGTTGGACATTATTTATCGATAGCAATGAAAAGGTGGCGGTCGGCGCTTGATGCCGGAGGCTCATTATTCAGATTAACGTTACGCGCCTTTTTTCGCTGGCCAATACGCCGGTGAATATTACTCAATAAATCATGGACGTCACAGTGCTAAAGACCCAAAGAAAGGAGGGTCCTTGAGATTTTTCAAATCATCTGGCTTGATGAATGCAACATCGTTTCTCGGGCCACGAACTCGGTTGCTCGTGGAACAGAGCGCGCCAGAAAACATTAGCATGAGTTACCATCGCGTTGCATCCGTACGAGTTAAAATGGTAATGGTAACACAATACATCGATTGCGCGCCGTGCAATCGTTTACTACTACGGGAAGTGTTAGACTCCGATATGGGATGGGCAAACGCTACCGACATTGGTCAATGTTCCGCCAGCTTGTTGAACGCTGATTAAGAACCGTTTTGAATGCCTTTCCCTTTAAACAGCACCGTGCAAGTACTTGTGGGAACATTGACGCTACAGGCCAAGTCCGATGCGAGAGACAGAGGCAATATGTTTTCAAGCGTGAAAACATTCGTAATTGTGGTAGATCGGGCAGGCGTTGATTCTTCTGTCCCGATTCTGAGGAACGTTAGCGTCGAATGTCGTCCCGAAGAAAATAAACGTTGAACATTACGCGAGAGAAAACTTTGTACCTACCCGAAATATGTGGAGCGAGGAAGCTGGTGGTGCGGTGCTCTCGGTAATCGAGATTTATATCCCGATTATGGTAAAGAGGAGGGGCTACTGAGTAACGAGGAACATTCTCGTCCGACCCTTAACATAGTTGGCATTAGCCGTACTCGAGACGACAAAGGAAGAACAGGGAGGAAAGGAAAAGGACAGAGAAAGAGAGAGAGGGTGGGGTGAGAGAAGGAGAGATACCATGCGTCGCTGGTGGGTAGATGCATCTCGAGCGTAGATACTCGCAATAGAGGCGAGAACATTGATAACGCGAATAACGCGACTTTACACGTGGCTAGACGAGAGGATCGCGCGTAACTAAGAATACGGGAGAGAAGGAGAGAGACGGTGGTTGGAAATAGAGAAAGGAATCTCGAGTGTCTTTTACGCGACTCACTGGGTCACCATTTATAGATGTATTCATCTAGCTCGTGACTGGGAGTCGGAGAAAGGATATCGGGGACCGACGGAGGGCAGCGGATCGTCGCCAAGCGTGGGATAAATATCTAAGGTCTGTGCTTCGTTTAATTAGCATCGGTATACCGGCACGGTCGCACTCGCGTACGAATACGTGTACGTGCAACGCGGCAACGTGCAACGAGATGGAGAGAGAGTCGCGTCGCGTCTGTTCGCGTGTGGGTGGGGAAGAAGCGGATCGTTCGAGTCGCGAACCTAAGGATGTACGGATGCAGCGGAGCGAAGAAGAGACGAGACGGGAAAAGGAAACGGAGGACAGAGTGGAGAAGGATGGAGGGAAGCGAAGGAGAAGAGAGGCGAGGAGAGGAGAAAAGAAGAAAGGGAGGTTGAGAAGAGGATGCGAATCGCAGAGTTGGACGGACACGTTGACGAGGCACAGTAGTACCTCGAGGACTAATTAAATAAATCCGGGAGCGGCTTCTCGGGCTGCGATCGCGACCGTAACCACCACGACGATGGTTAGGGTCGTCGTTGCGGAGGCGTCTCGGGTCAAGCAGGAGGTCAGCACGCTGGCGGTCCATCTTCTCCTCCCTCCTGATCTTCTGCTTCATCACCGTCGCACCGGTGCTCCTCTTTTCGTGACGAGACTAGCGCCCCCTCGTGTCGTAGATTACCTTCCGACCTAGCTAGTCATGCTAATTTATTCGATGGTCGATGTAACGATCGCTTTTCTTCGTCTGGAACTCGAGCTCGAGGAACGATGCGCGCGCGCGGTGCTCTGTTCGCGATTAGCACACCGGGAGAAGCATTTGTTACTCGGTCCGCGAGATTTTATCGAGAAAGCGTAACATCCGAACGAAGAAAGCCGTGTAACAACCACATCTACCGGTTCTGCGTATTCTATACGATCGTGCGCGTGTCCAAAACGTACATATGTATGTACTTAGCTATAGTTAGTTACGTACGTAGATTGTTGGCGCGTTATACCAGGCAGGATTCGACGTTTGCGAATCCGCTTCTCGCGTTCCAGCGGGTCGCCAATGAAGAGACGACCGCGCTGGGGTATCCATGGAGCGGATAGAGTCGATGCATGAGCAGATAGAGCGTCTAAACCGCTTCGCGGTACACCTTGCAGTTAGCAGGCGGTATTAGTCTAGGTGGCAGCTGTTGGTGAGAGCCTCTGCTTGTAACCAATCAACGTACTCCGTCTCTGTTCGACGGCATTTTCCTTCTCGGTCTCGTCGTTCATCATCCGCCACTCGACCATCCGAAGTTTCTTCTCTGCTTCGTGGATGAGGCACAAGCTTCGACGAGTCATTACACGAATACCGACGCGGCGATTCTATTCCACGTATTCTGCGCCCATCACTGTCACTCGCGCTTCCA
>NT_176548.1:1379850-1382553 GCF_000188095.3 Bombus impatiens | reverse complement strand
GCCAGATCCTATTACCGAATCGCGCGTTCCATTTTCGACCGGCGGCGGCGAGATCCTCATCAAGGATATCGATTGCGATGTTTGCACGTCGCGTCTCATCGCGTCGTCGGTGGGAGGCAATTTATACGTTAAACGGTTTCGTGTTTTTCCACGGATCTCGCAGTTCTTGCGCATAAACCTTCGCGAGAGGTTCTATCATCGAGGTAGATAGAGAGAGGGAGAGATGCGTATAGATAAGGCTGAGAGTGGCATTCAGGATAGCGTATCGACTCGAGGTGACCTAGGAACCTTACGTCGGGGAAGTCTTTCGTAGTTGTTAGAAAATATTACGATTTAACGAAAATTCCGCCGGCGATATCGTGCTTTGGAAACTAGCGCTTTCGACTTCGACGCGGTCAACAGGAACGCAACGAGAGGAGTACGCGCAGGAGATGGTAATCGAGGAATGCAAAAGAAGACAACTACCCCCTGCGGTTCGTCGGCGCAACCTCAGCAGACCTGTACATCTAGCACGGTTTGCTGCCCGGATAAAGGTGCTCGGACGGAGAACGAGCCAGGTGAACGAAACTAAAGGATACAGGCGTTTGCGCGATCCTACACGCTGAGACTTATCTATATGCAGGAAAGTGCGTGTGCGTCAGAGTATACCGTCAGGCATACATAATTAATATTTAAACAAGGAACATCGGCACCGGCAAGGATCGAGGCGCGCTACGCCTCTGTTCGATGGTGCCTCGGGAACCCGTGGAGAAGGAACGAACCCGCTAACGACACCAGCATTTTTCCGCCGCGACATCGGCTAGGATGGCACGCGACGAAACATTCCGCGCGATTTGTCTTTGCGAGATCGGTCAATATTTCGTAAAGTATTTCGCAAAGTAGCGGCACGGCACTAGAAAGGTCTAACGGCTGCAGTAGCGGAATTCGCAGGAAACGTTTAACGAGAGAACGCCTGCCTACTTCGGGGTGCAAATGCACGCGTCATTATCAACTAATAAGGCCTCGAATGGAACGATCGGATATTACGGAGCCGCTGCACCGGGAATCGAATGACCGGTGAAACTCGTTAAATCGCTGCCATTTAGACCGTTTAAAGGATCGCCACGGTAATATGCACAACGCTGGCGTTGTTTCGCGTGCAAAAAACTTTGCGCGCGTTGCAGTCGAAAGCGATCTCGCAGCGAGTGATTCGACCGATTTTTCGTACACGTTTCTCGTACGCGATAAGTACTTAAGTACTTAAGCTCGCCCATGATAATTTCTTCCGTCCAGATGGCTAGAACCAGAATACATGGAGGTTGATCTCCTATGTAAATAAATATCGTTGCCGGGGATGCTTGTACTTTAACAACCGACAGGCAGAAAGCGTACACTCGCGAACCAATAACGTATTTTATATATATAATATATATATATATAAGCGTCCTCTCGAGGACGATACCCTAAGGCCGGAGTGATAAAAGGTCCAACAAGAGCATCGAAGAGCTTCGGAAAGTTCGATTAGAGTTTTTGTTTGCTCCTTGAAGGCAGCGCGCGTTCATCCTCCCCCTTTTTGGGTCCTTGTTCGCTCTGTCTCCGTCGCGTTCGAGGTTCGTTGTTAAGTTTCTTTGTCCCGTTCGCTTCGATGGTTTGTCCAGGTGCGTACTCTCTCGTTCCAACCTTCTCCTCGCGAGCGAAGAAAGGCCAAGATGAACCGAAGGTACTCGCATTTTTTGCTTGCTCCATTCTTCGGCCCTCGTGCCGCGCGCGGAACTTCGAAAGAACAGAACGCGAGAGCGAACGAGACAGACCGATGGTCGGGGGAAGGGGAAAGGAAGCGAGGAACCGAAAGAGGGAGGAGACCTTTTTTGCATCTCGTAACCCTGTAACCCCCGACTCTCGACAGCTAAATCCTGCCTTTTCCTTTTTCTCGTGGTTCTGCCTTTTCCTCCGGTTTTTGAGAAGCAACCAGCATTTATTTGGCAGTGTCGACGACATCCGCCTTCCCCGAGTAATTATCGGAAGAAGCCGCTCGATTTTTTCGAATGCAACTCGACCACCGCTTGTCGCAACGTAACGCCCGCCCGTGAAATATCCGTTCGCGGTAGATGCAGGAGAAAAAAAATTCGACTAGTAGATATCCGGCGCGACGCGATCTCGGTTGGTTTTGTTTGGTTATGTGGTAAAAAGCGGAGCCACGAAGCGCAGGCCACGTAACAGCCGCCTACAAGTTAAAGCACGTGGACACGTCGGTTTTTTCTTCGCGGCAGGGACCATGGATCGCTCGAGGCTTCAATTTAAGCGTACCCGGCTAAAACAATAGGCAGGCCTCTTCCTTCCACGGCCGTCAGGCCGCCGTTTGGACAGCCCTGGAGGCTGGGTCGGAAAAAATAAATGGCCCGAAGAACCGAAACCCTCTACGAACCGCGGCGCTGTCCGACGGAACGAGCAGGATACGAAGGAAAAGACGGTTATAGGGAGAAGAGGCTTGGCCCAGAGAGCTATACGTACACCAAAGATGTAAAGGTGGATGCTACCACGCCCAGAAACGACCTCGAGACCTCTTTCGCCCCGTTTCTCCTTCTCCCGTCGACTATCTTTCGAACTTCAACATCTCGAACTCGTCACGCCGCAACGCGAAACGCTCGGACTAGACCGAATCCCTTAACTCCGATCGTCCAAATGTTCGCGACATCCGCCGGAAACTCGAAAGTCGAACGGCGG
>NT_176548.1:1379264-1379837 GCF_000188095.3 Bombus impatiens | reverse complement strand
CGAACGTATCGGATAAAGGCAAATTTCTATCGGCCGATAATTCCAGCACTCGTCCGTCGTAGCGTCCGAGAAGAGCTCGTTAACGAGAGAGGATTACGAGGCAGGCTCGAATTAGCGATAATATTCTTCTGGAAAAGGTATGATAGTTGCGACACACTGCCGCGCTGTGACAGCGATAGAAATACCTAGAAAGGTCGAGAGCGTTGGCCGTCAGTAGGGCGGCGGAAAGAGGATAATAATTTCTATGATTACGACTCTAATAACACGGGATATTCGAACCAAGGTGGAGGTTAGATAAAGCTAGATTCGAGGTATCTGGTCCCCGTTCATGGAAGGGGCAGTCCCTTCTCTGTTCATTGTTTTCAGGATGCTCTCATCACGGGGCGACGATGCGGCTCTCTTTGTTTTTCGATACGCGCGTCTTTGCGCGTAATTAACGCTGCGTCGCGCGTCACAGTCGCAGCTTCTAGACCTGGCTAATGGCATCGAAAGGTCCCTGTTTGCGCGCGCGGTAAGCTCGTCGCGTTCCCGATTAGTCATTACTTTACTTGACGAAAGCGGCTCTCCTCCGAG
>NT_176548.1:1373021-1378989 GCF_000188095.3 Bombus impatiens | reverse complement strand
GAGCCGCGGCACAACTAAACCACTATGTAATTATGCTGGAAGGGTCCTTCAGCGAAAAGGGGAAGACTCGAGAGGATGGGGAACGAATCGTAGAGTCATGCAGCGTCATCGTCTCTTCTAGGACGTATCGGACAAGGACGCGGACACCTCACGACGGTCGGTATTCGAAGATGCGCGCAAACGCGTCTCGGTCGATCGTCGTCGGTCGGCATCACCGCACGCGGCGAATTCGTCGATGGAACTCGGCGACATGGAAGAAAAATGCCTTCTGCGACGGGCCGGAGAACCATCGTGGAAAGAGAGAAATATACGGAGGATGCAGGAAGGTCTAATTGTGAGACTGGAGCCCATTACGGGCCTGAAATTACAGGGCTGGCTCCTCCGATCTCCCATTCCATAGAAGAGTCGGTTCACGATGTGCTTAGTCCTCTTTTCGGGTAACTGGTCGCGTTCCAAGAATAGTGCGCGTTATTATAGGTCCGCTGCGATATTAGTATCTTGTCATTTGTATCGTTTCGGAGGGTTAAGAGCATCGGTAGAATTTGCTCGATTGTTCATTTCCGAAACCTTGAAATCCATTGGATTCGAACGAACGTCGCTCTCGTAGAATGGAAAAAGTTGGTTGGTGCGATTTTCAGAAAATTCCACGTGGTTGCGACATGCCTGATAGCCGATGGTAATTGAGAATAATAGCCGCAGCAGCAGTTTCCCGCTTATATACGCGGTTCGGTGCATTCACCTCAAGGCGACCTACGGCTGTATCTCGCCTCGTAGCTCTCTTTTCCTCCTCTCTTCCTCTTTCTCTCTCCCTCTCTCTCTCTTTCTGATCTTCCTTTCTCTTTCTTTTCTCCATACAGCGTTGTGCAAACCTATTTGCTGTAAAATTACTCTATGCTACATCTTTCGCTACCTCGCCTCGAGCTCGTCTTGTTCGCGTGTACAGCCACGAACGCCGCAGTTCTATGCACTATTTTCGAAATGTCCGATTTAGAATGTGTTCGTCTCTAAATACACCTGACCATACGTCGGTCGTAATGCAACGCGCTTTTACGCGGAATCTTGGTAACGTTGCGTTCGCATGGCCGAGTCGAGCCGATTCCTGCTCTCCCTGGTACCTAGTCCGGTAGCCTCGAACAATGGCGGTGCCGTGATGCGTCGTTGAAGCGGAAGACGAATGCTCTAAATGCCGAGCAACAAATCCCTTATGCCGTCCGCTAGACGAAGATTGTAAAGAACGCAACGATCAAATTCCAGAAGATCGCCGTAGGACCTGAACGCGGTACATACTTTTGTCGGTTGTTTCCAGGTATCGTTCTCAATTCGTCAGAGAAATTCGACCTTAGAGAGAAGACTATCAGTTAAAGAATGGTCTCTTCAACCGGGCTTAAAGGACGACACCGCGACAAAGGAGCGATCTTACGAAATATCTGTGATTCGCGTGGGGTTGTCGCGTTTCTTGCAACTGGCACGTTCGGTCGTAGCCGCGTTTTACGCGTAGTCAGGCGGAATATCACCTCCATACACGCACTCGTGTAAGTCAGACGTTCTCGAACGCCGCGGAACTAACGGTATAAGCCGAGAGTCGATCGGTACGTGAGATGTTGGCATCGATGGAGTGAAACGGGGGCAGGGACGGTAGGAAAGCGGGAGAAAGGGAACGGAGATAATTACCGAGGGGTGGGAGAGAAGAGGTGGATACGAGAGGCCGGGACTAGATAGCGAGATTGAAAAATGGAAGCGCTAGAACCGATGGAGGAGCAATAAAATACGAAGCGCATGCTATCGCGGCCAGCTGCGATATAATTATTGTAAACCGGAAAACGAATATTGCGGTGCCCGGCAAACGTCTTCGGACGCGGTACTTTTTTCGCGGCTTGGCCACCGATTGCGAGAGTTACGCTCGATTATCCGATGAATTCGATCGAACGGTTCGTGAACATCGATTAAGAGCCATTTTGTTATTCGCGTATAAATTTTTCGTCGGTGGAGATGCGCGCGGCATGGCGCATCGCTGTTCCCCGCGAGAAATTTCTATTCGCACGAAGACGGCAGTCGTTTCTAGGAAACTGTAGCTCGAGTTACGTGGCGCCATGCGATCGTCGTTAAAGCCAGCCAAAGCTCGTTTCACCAGATTCCCTGTGTAATTTCGTGTATCGGGACATAGACGAACTGCGAAATTCGTGGTACGCCAGACATCTCGTTGTCCTCCCGGCAAAGACCGATTACCTCCGGGCAATCCTTTAACGACTCGCTCTCGTCGTTGCGTACCGCAGAGAAAGACCGGTATTTACGTTTATGGCGTCTATTCGGTGGCCGCGAAGCGCGATACGTAGGTATTGGCCGTGTGGCCTTTCTCTTGCCTGGTTCGATTTGAAACTTTACCACGAATGCCGCGAATTCCGAAAGGCTCTCTCGCCTCGGTAGTTCGTGCCGTCTCTCTTTTATTCTACTCTACCTGCCCTCGCTCTTCCTGCCTTGGTCGGGAGCACGAGCACGCGCGCGCGCCTACTCCGATTCCGTTGGTCGGTTCTCAAGCTCGTTCGGACCAGAGCGCGCCATCTGATCAGTATCTGCGATCGGTGGTAGCTACATCGTCGTCTGGTAACGTAGATTCGCGCGAACGATCGTCTAACGGGAAATCGGAGAAGCGGCCATAGCCGGGAGTAGCAGAAGGACGTCGATACGTCGCAACTCTCTGCGTCGCATCGTCGATCGCGGGATTTGAGCATCTATTCCGGTTTGCCTTGTCTTTCCTCTTTTCGCTTTCGTGGGAAACAGCTTTACAGGCGCAGAAACGGAGAAAATATCGCACGCGCGATTTTCCGCTATGATCTTATCGATCGAATACTGGCGCATTTCTCGACGCGAAATTTCTGAAACGTAGGTTTGGCTAACCTACGGTCGGCGAGCGAGCGAAAAATCAACACAGTGCGTGTCATGTATTAAGATATCGCGAAGATTACCGCAACGTTGTACCTAAGAACGAGAAGATAGGTGCGTAGTCGTGCAAAACTACGAGAGAACGAGACGAAACGGAGAAAAATACAAGAAAAAGGAAGCTTAATGTAGGCGCTGCATGGCACGACGGTGTATTAACATCCCTCGCGAGTGGTCGACTAATTGCGCAAAGCCGTATAATCCGCGGATTCCGCATAACAAAGCTCCGCCGCGGTGGATTATATCAATTAGAGAGTGTGGTGTATACGCGGAGAGAATAGCCACGTAAAAGGAGGAGGTAGAAAAGGGAAAGAAAAGAGCGAGCTAAAACGGAAGGTGGGGGCTGGTAATGCTCGACGCTTGTACATACACCTGGTCGTAACGAGTGCTGGGCGCTACCGCTGCTAAAAGCACGAGAGAGGGAGCTTCGAACGAGAAAGGATACACAACAGGAAGCTAATTATAATAATCCGTCGGAGCCGCGAACTCGGACGATGCGACGGCTCCTCGCGATCGGAAGAAAACTCGCGATCGTTCCTCGAAAGGTGCGAACATTCGGGGCGCCACTTTGCCAAATGACTGAGTCGTTCGTTCCCAGACCGATCGGTTATCGTCGAGAATTTGTTCCGGTAGCGGTACACTCTGCGATCGGAGGATTTGTCCGTGAGTATCGACTTCGAAACGATTCGGTCGATCGGTAGTTGCATTAGCGTCGGACGTCAGAGTTGTTGCGGACCGCGGAGGAAAGAAGAAACGGAAGGAAAAAGAGACGATGAAGAGACGACGACTGCGATAATCTCGACAGCGAGATGATGTCTCGACGTATTGAAAGGGGCTGCAGGAGAGGCTAGGAGAGAAACATGACGCTACCGGATACTGGAAAGGGAGAGAACGAGCAAAAAGAAGAGATGACAGTCGACGTAACGGCGATCGTGTGTCGTACAGTCATGGTCGTTTCGCGAATGAACCAATAATGAGTTAAATGCAATTAGCTCGGTTGCCAATACAGCCAGTTGCGCGCGTATACACGGGCGTGAGAATGAAATATCGTAATTCATTGGGCGCCCCCGGGCTTTGGCAGGATGCATTACCCATTCCGCTAAGCGCGATAGCGTCCAAAACGGCTCGCAGCTTTGCGGCCGGAGAACGCTCGAGCGTGCGCGAACGTCCGTATACACGGGACTGCCGCGTGTGTACGTAAGCGCGAACGAAGGAATGACCTCAGATGGATATCGGTTAATAGCTTTTTTCGGGCGAGGTTGCAACGCGAGAAAGAAAGACGGCGACGACGAACCTCGACAACTGGTTGTGCCGAACCTCTCTTTCTCTCTTTCGTCCTTGCCTCTGGTTCGTCGAACGGCGCGTGTTCCACAGTCACCGGTAGCTAGTCGTTTGGACCAGGAACTGCTTAACATACGATAGCGCTTTACTCTCGATTTTTTCTCTCTCCGTCAGTCCGCCGTTTGCCAATACGCGTGCGTAGGTGCGACACGCTGCTCCGCCTTACGTTCGTTGCCGATGTAACGTTTGGTACACGCGTGCACGCGACGCGGCCCAAGGGTTTTAGTCTGTCGCGTGACTCGGTAGATCGCAAAATCCACGCGTGGACGCCAAGCGACGCGGAGAACGCCGTAAGTTGTCGTTTGTTACGTTTATTTGGTGACGCAGACAGATAGGCAGAGAGGCAGGCAGGCAGGCAGACAGGGTGTAAAAGCGTCGAGCGGCTTTGACGAGCTAGAAGGGACTATAACAGAGGAGCGATTTTTCGGTGCGTTTGTCACGGTCGAAGCTAGATCCGAGGGAGGGCCGTGTGGTAAGGTGGCGCGAATACTCGTGGTAATTAGACGGGTTGGCAGGCTGACTTCCAAAACGGGCTCCGTCCGGTACGCTTACTAATGAAAGGGAGTGACTAACGACTGATTATTAATATTGCCGGATGATCTCGATCGCGCACCTAGCACCGTATTAACTCTATAGCGATATCGGCCTGTTGCGTGACGGCTAATTAGAGAGGTCAGTGGAATAGAAGACCTTCTTAAGACGAAGGGTTCGTTACGCCGCGCTGAGGGAATCGCGTTACCGCTGGTTAATCGCCGACAGCTATTGCGCGTCTATTTCTTTCATCGCCTAGTGCGTATACTTTCGATTAGACGCGTGTGCGTGAAACTGAAATTGAGTGGCCGATTTATCGGAGAATCTCCCGAATGGAAAAACGGCGCAGCGGCGGCGGCAGCGCGTTTCGTTTACCAACTTGTCAAATTGGTCTCGGAAGAGTGGCACGCGGTGAAAATACCGAACCTCGCTCGGCCAATACGCCCGAACGCGATCGTTTCGGCTGCGAAGCAAATAGGGGCGGAAGCGAGATAGTTGGTTGAAGGCACCAGATCGGTCCATCGGTTTTCATCGGTCTCGGTGTATCTACGCGCCGTTCGGTCGCGTTTATCGACCAACTTGAATCATCGCGCGAGACATAAAACGGTCCGAACAGAGCAAAAGGAGGAAAAGAATTCGTAACGACATTAAAGCGGTCGATACTAAATCTCTTGGTTTAATTATAAGCTTTCTCGCTCGCTCGCGAACAAGAAGAATAGATACGTGACCTGTCTCGCAGAATGAATTAGTCGTTTTCTCGACAGGGACGATGAGAAGTTGGCGGAGGAGGATGGAAAGAAGAAGAAGGAGGACCGTTCGTAGAGCAGACTCTCGCATCGCGCGAGCGCATCGGCTCATTAATCTCCCGCGGTAATTGCGACCATATTCCAACGGCGCGCGGTTAAGACTCTCTTCCCGACCGCTTCTTCTTCACCCTCCTTCTGCTTCTGCTCCTCCTTCTCTTTCCACGACCTTCCTCTTCCATCTCCTTTTCTTTTCCCTCTTCTTCTTCTGCTTCTTCATCTTCTTCAGCTTCTTCCACGTCATCTGCGGCGGTAGAGTAAAAAAAGAAAAAAAAGAAAAAGAGAGAGAGGAGAGCTCAGCGGGGAAGGCTCTCGATACCTGTCCGTCAATCTCCATCGATTGCCTATAACGGCCG
>NT_176548.1:1357905-1372431 GCF_000188095.3 Bombus impatiens | reverse complement strand
GGCCCTGTCGATTTTTAACTTTTCATCGGGTCGATTTCCTTGATATTCGCGCGACCACGCTCCTACCTCGTTACTGCGTGTCACGACCGAAGAAGAGAGGGCGGCAGGTACTGATTCCGTGACGCAAACCGCAGATTTCCCAGTTTCACGGTCCGTGTCACGGTAATCCACGAATCCGGTAGCGGTGCGATCCATCGCGAGCTTCGGACGTTTCTTAATTACTCTCGCGTGCAAATTAATTATGAGCGTGCAGATTATTCGAGGACTCGCGGCTCCCAACCTTCCCCTTCGCCCTCGAACCTCTTCACCATCCGTCTTCGATTCTCTTTCTCTTCTGGTTCGATCATCTAGTTGCGCACGAACGTCACGGTCACCATTAATTATCGGTCGATATAACGACCCTGGCGACCGAACCCACAACTCGATTCCGTGGTCTCTCCCCAAGAGGTGTTTTCGTTTGACGATCGAGCCAGTACTTTAGGGAGTTCACTGCGAAACCCGTGCTCGATAATTTCGTCGGACGTATCGATCGTTCCGAGGCATAAGTGTACGTTATAGGATATAATTTGTTAGGCCTAAACGTTTTTTCGCCGAATCGTAAAAGAATCGAACGCTCTCGTGGGGGCAACAAAATTTCGCGAGAACGGAAGTCTGATCGGAGGCGTTCTTCGTCACGTGTCGTGGTCGTGATCGTGGTCGTGGTCGTGGTTGTGGTTGTCGTCGTGGTCGTCGTCGTGGTCGTCGTCATCGTCGTTGCGACCCGCGATAGAGCGGCGCGGCGATTGTTGATCGCCGAAGAAAAGGGAAAAACGAGACAAAGAGAAGGAAGGGGTAGAGGATAAAGAGATCAGGCATAGTCGCAACTCGCAACGGGTTCGACCAAGTGCGCGTAGCCGTAGACCGTAGACTATGAATTGAATGGGGACCGCGATCGATCCACGGCCGGATCGACACGGATGTAGTAAGTGGAACGTAAAGGAAAAGGATGCAGCAGCACCCTCCCCGCCGAGTTGCCCCGGGGGCCAGAGCGAGCGTTGCACCGAGCGTAGACCCTAACATCGCAGCATGAGGCGTTCCACACACAACTCAGAGGCTGTTGACATAAACGATCCGGGACGTACAACGTTTTAATACAAAGTTCTTTATGATCGGGCCGGAGTGCGCGTGCTGCCGCTCGCCGAGTTTGCGACTCGTTCCGGACTCGGCCCGGGAACGTTTCTGTCCGGTGGGCTCTCTCAGATTAGGCCCTGTGGTGCGTATACGCGCCCGCATAAATCCCGGCCCTCCCATAAATTGCGATACGGTAGCATTAAAGTGAAAATAATGTATGAAATTTGCCTTTTGATCATTTTGTCGGCCGGGGGCGCGCGGCTTCCGCCTTCTCGTTTCCTTACCCCCTCGTTGCTCTGCCCCCCTTGGTCCCCCAGGCTTTGCTTTTCGTTTCGGTCGATGCTTCGACGTTTCGTAGGCGCCACTTTGCGTGTTTCTTTTCTTCTCGTCTATCCCGTGTTCTCCCGTCTCTTCCAGACCTCATCCTTCTCGCTGCTAATCGCTTCTGCGGAAATTTCCTCGTCCTCCGTTCGATCCACAATCGTCAACACGAAGGATGACCACGCGACGGAGCAAGCTCGCGCGCGGCTCCAACAACTGTACAAAGTAACAGGTTCGCGTCGATCGATCGAACGAACGATAAGCGACACCGCTGAAATATTTTCCGTTTAAAGCTGGACTTAGGGGGAATATCGTTCCTGGATTACATGCCATTACTGTCACGTGTAACACGCTGGTCCATTGGAGGGGAGGTATCTCGCGATAGGTCGGTGAGAGGACCACCTAATCTTGCATCAGGCCCGGCGGGTCCTGCGTTCGCGGCTCCCGCTCCTACTCAGCCGCTTCTGCTGGGGCTCGCTGCGCTGCTTTATCCGCCCTTTCTCTCCACTCTATACCGTCGTTCATGAATTGCATACTCACCCTCCGTGGGGACGCATCCTGTCTAGGTAGCCGCTACTTATTTGTCCCTAATACCCGTCCTGCGGCGCCTACGAGCACGTCGTAGCCGGATTCGCGAAAGCAAACGTCTCGTTGGATCGCGGGAACGAACCTCAAACAAGGAATACGCGATAATAACGATTTCCAAACCGTTCATTCGAGCCTGCTTAGGTGATTTATAAAACTGGTTTATCGAAGCGATCGAATTCATTCTACCGCTGCAAAACGACCAGCTTATTGACACGCCTAACTAGCTCGCAGCGCGCATACAGAGTAACAGGCAACTTCCGCGTTCGCGTTTACGGGTATTACTTTGGTACGCGAGAGGATCGCGAATGGCCGAGATTCACGGGAAATCGAGCTTCTCCTTTTTTCCTCGCTTCCAGTATTTTTCCCATCCCGATAATCGCTGGCTATTTAGGGTCGGTCGAAGGTGAGGGCACGTTGGCCATCGGTGAAGCATTCTCCGATACACACCGATACAGACGACCATCCGCAATTCCGTCGATGCCGCGCCACGCCAGTTCACCGACTGTAATGCGCACTGTCTCGCCACTTTTCTGCGCGCATTATGCAAAATATAGTGAAAGCTGAATAACCGTGCTACGGAGAATCGTGCTGACGCAGGTTCGATTCGCGCGCCTCGCTGCATGCGTGCAGGTAATACGAGCGGGACGCGCTACGATGCGCTGCACGCGTCGCAGATCTACTTACGAACATTCTCGCGAAAAGCGTTTTCTTATGCCGTTTGACACGACCGCGATTAAACTGCGATCGATTCGGTAGATACCCTCTAGTGGAGTGGATAAACGAGCGGACGATATAACGATGCCAGCGTGTTAGCGTGTAGCGCAATTGCCTTAGCTACATAATTGATCGATATATCGAAGTAACCGGCGAGGAACGCTTTGTCGTACATGCTCTGTAACGAGACACGCGATTATCCTTGGTGAAAAAATGATTCGCAGGCCGCTCGTTATTAGCTGCGACAACGCGACGCATCGTCGAGCCATCTTTACGCGGCAGCCAGAACGCGGCCCAACCTCGTTATCTGGAATCCGCTTTCTCATCGGGCTGCGCTGGCGATCGAAAGCAATTAGAACTATCGGCGAAACGGCGTATACGCGTAAATTCCGAGATCCGTCGCGATCGTGCATCGTGGCGCGTTTTGTCGAACCGTAAATTCCTTGGAATTTGCATTTTCATAGAACGTATGCGGTCGGTACGTGTCGCGCGCGAATAACTCCGTAACAACGATAATGCGGGTCAATGGATTCTCTCCCGGTCGGGTACCAAGCACGCTGTCCAGCCGTTAAAGAGCGTCGAGTACAGTTGTATAATTAATAGAAAAATGCAAGCGACAGGCTGCATGTGCCTGCGCGGACTGGCCGCGGCGATACGCGGACAAAAGTACAGAGCCGGGAGATGACGGTGGCAGATAATTGTGGCAGGGTACACGGTCCTCTAGGTCGATGGAAAATCGAGCGAGAGGGAAGCGGATGGAACGCTGGCGAGAGTGAGAAGCGCGAGGAGTCGTTGGCGGAGGCGGACGAGGCCACGGAAGGAATCGAAATGCTAAAGTGTCGCGAGCGTCGGCCACGTCCGTATTGTGCGTAGGTACGCGCGTCCTATACCGGTCATGGCTACACCGCGCCGTGTATGTCCGCGGCCGCGTGACAAATAAACGTTCGCTCGCTCATAGCCGACCAAACAGGAATTTGCATTCGTACGCATAATGCGTTCGAAGATATCTTGGCGCGACTCGCTCACCAACGCTCACGGTCTTCCTTCGTTTCAGCGGATTGCAGTTTTCGCCCGTTTTCTTCGCGAACACCCGTTCCAACGCTGTTAGAGAGAGAGAGAGAGAGTAGCCCAGCGAGCTTCTTTCGTGATAGACCTAGCGAGGTCCTGTTGTAGCATGTGACGAGAAGAGCGATGGAATGGACGCGTGCCGCCAAGAAAAGGCAAGGCTTTATTACGGGATTAGTATGGCTAGTAGGCACCTTAATTCCACGAACAAAACGAATTTACTGGTTACGAACAACGGTGGGTTATTCGACCCGTTACGTTTAACCGACTTCGGTTATTCGTTCCCGACTCGGCTCTTCTGAAACGCTTCTGGAAATGTGTCGTTGACGTGACTTGCATAAATAATGTGGATCGATTCGATCGTTTTGATTCGGGGACTAACTGACGCGACGCTAAGTAAGCGCAACTTTGCTTCGCTGGCTGCGGTTCTCTCGCCCACTTTCTCTCACGTAATTCCCTCTGCGTAATCGGAATAACGCTCGGCAATAACTCACGCAGCCCGAGTAATTATTATTGCCGGGCGGCGGACGGTTACTTGGCGGCGATGCTCTGTAACATTTTATTGATGATTTACCGCTGCTTGCGTGCCAACGAAACGTATCGCGACGGGGTTTTGAAGCTCGTTACAAACGATTCGAGGGATTGTTCCTTATCAAACAAAGTCATTTTTTAGCAGTTCCGGCTCACACGCGATCCATATCTTTTTCACAAAGTTTTGTAGCGATTGTAGTCGAAGCGACGGGACGCATGAAATCAACCCCGTGTGGCGTCTGGGCCACCGCCCACAGATCGATCGGAATTATATTGTTTTCTCAAGAAGGGATCGCGACCCGGGTCGATTGAACATGGAACGCCAGTTAACCCAAGGGGTAGACTGCTAGGGTGACGCGAACGCGAGATTATAAAATTGATCTGCGTCAGGTCAAACGAGCGCAAACCACGAACGTAAAGAGATTGTCACGACGCGATGGAGGGTTGTCCTGGTTAACGCTCAATTGTAGAACATCGATGCATTTAATACCAGCGAATCTTTACGCGGCATTTTACAATCGTTTCTAGACCTCGTTGACACATTTTGCAGCGAAATATCAGGGAACGATCGGAATACCAGGATAGGGAGCAGATGAATCTCGCTTCGTCAAACTGCCCGTAAGGAACCGGCAGATACCGATTTTAAGGATCATCGATTACGACCGGATTGACTAGTTACATTTTGTCGGTCCTCTATTTCGAGCTTCGCAGACTTCCCATTTCTATTTTCTTTCTAATTGGGAGCTGTTGTTTAAGTGGCAATTACGCCGAAAGGAGGAATCGCGGAGTTATCGATTACGCAATGAAAATGACAATACTCGCAGGCATTGGTAGGAGGTAACCATTGGGAAGTCGTGCGATTTATTTGTCTCTATTTACGCGTTAATCACGTGGCAACGCGAGGACACGTTTACAAGCGGACGCGCGAAGATGAGGAGCACGCGCGGCACGCCGAGATTTCCACGAGGACGATAATGTCAATGGCATGAGAATGTCGACGGGCAGGATAGATCGGACGCCACGCCGGCGCGGCAGTTCTGGGTGGGTTTTCGTCGACGTTCTCTTTTTGCTGGTGGCTCGGTCGCGGCATCGATGACGCGCGCGCGCTCAACGGCATCTCTTAGCCTCGCGCGCCATGGACACAACAGAGACATCGATCGAGATTGACCGATCGCTTGGAAACGGTGGCACGAGAGAGGAGAGAAAGAGAGTGGCGTTAAAACGGCGTTCGCCGTCTATGGTCCCGTACAAATGGCTCTCTCGCCAGTGAAACGTGGAATTCCTAAGATAAGGAGGCTGCCGAGTTGCGAGATATTTCAATTCGGTGTCGTTTATCTACCATGGCCCTTCGCTTTCTCGAGTAAAAAGCGTTAAAAAGGCTTTAACGTAATTACCGACAAATTCGAGCCACAACGGACGAGTACCTGGCAGGCGTCGAGAGATTACTCCAAGTGGCGAGCGTGTGAAGCAATAGGAAGAGTCGCGTGCTGTCGTAAGCTGTCGACGTATCGGCTATACTGGCATAAATCACCAAACGGTAAATGCTTTTGCCAGAAACGGTCGACTCGTGGCTTTGAACGAAACGTCGTTTCTCGTTTTTTCTCCAATTCAAACTGGTCGATTAACGCTGCTTCGCGCACTTCCCCTTGGTGTCTCCGCTTCGAGGAGATGCCAGGTTCGCGCTCCACCGTTTCTTCGTAACTTTTCTTTATTATTTTCTCATTTCTTGAATTTGATACAATATTTCACGTTGATAGTAGATAACGCAATACGAAACCTCTCTTTTATTTTGTCGAGTGCTCGACTGCTCGCCAACGAGAAATCCTTCTACGTCGACACGGCGATCACTGCATTCCATTTCCTCTCGTCTTTATGGTGGGACGATGTAAACGTAAATTAACGAAACACGCGGTAGAAAGGCTGGTCGGTAAAGGCAAAGGGCCGAGGGACTAGGGACGAGGAAGGCGCGATGTGTAGGCGCGAGGTGAAAACAGTCGAGGCAGTTAGCGACGAGGTGTTAGCTGGATCTTGTCAGACACCGAAACATGTTTTTGGCCGTGCTGCACCTCGTATCGACCAATGGCCGATGGCTCGGTCTCCGCCGATGAACGCATCTCGAATTTACACTCTAAACACATTAAAACGTGTTAAAACTCCGGTAGCTCTAAAAGCCACGCGTTCGCTCCCTTCGCCTTGCCTTCCTGAATATTCCGTTTTCAGATTAATCCGTGCGTTCCTTTGTTTACGCGTACCGCGAAGCGAGGGACGCGTTCGTTTGGCTCATCGTAAACTTGACAGTGCCAGGGTATGAAAGAAAGCACGCTGGGATACATTGGACTAGGGGAGCGTTAAGATTTAGACCGAGATTAACGGCTCTGTCGGCTCTTTGTGACGCCACGCCGCAAACCTTCTCCTTTTTTGTCGCGCGGAATTATCGTTTCCATTTTGTCTCTTCGATTTTGCTTCCATTTTCAATTAAAGCGAACGCGTTGATCGGTTTGTCTCGTGCGCGTCGAATCGGACGTAGAGTTGCGGACGCGCTAGTTCACGCGAGGCCCCTTCCTCTAAGGGTGGAGTGGCATTTATCGAGACGTTGGACGTTCGCGTGTCAACGAACCGCGGCTCGTGGACTCGTGGGTCACGTTTGTGTCCGTTTGCGAACGTAGCCGCACGAAAACCGACGTGAGCAGGACGCGGGAAGATCGACCGTTAAGCGGCCCGCAAAAAGGGGAATCCGAAGAAACGTAAACGCCGTCTCGTGTTTACAGCAGTCGTCGGGGATAACCTCAAATATTTGGGCTTTTAGGCATGTTTAAAGAGAAAAGACAGAGGCCGACTGCCGCGATGCCGGTGATCGTGAGTCGTGAGACACCAAAGACGGAAACATGAAACGTTTCTTGCCAACCATAGCCTATTTGCGAGCTCCGTTTGTACCTGACCGCGCTACGATTCTTCGTTCCCTTTTTCTTTCCTCTTTTCTCGTGGCCGTCCTCCTGTCGCCCCTCTCTCCGCTCACTCTTTCTCTGTCTCTTTCGAAAGAGAGAACGCCGCTCCGAAAGACGAGATTTTGTTCCTTCTTAAATAAAAATTTTACATCGCGAAACGAAACTTATTAATTAATTTCCAGATGAATAGCCGCCAATGCGATTAATTGTCATCGGTATCCAGGATCGTTTCCTAGTACGGTTTTTTCCGATCTTTCGTATTTTATTACGCGGTGGATCGTGCGTATGCGCGGTCGACTGGAAAACACGGAGAAACGAAATACGGATCTCCGAACGATTGCGTATCTCGCGACCGCGAGTATGCCCGGCTAGGAATAAATGGGAAGAAAGGTTGCTCCGAGGAAGCGAAACAGGTTCGATCGCGGAGGCTGTGACCCCGAGCGCGCGTCGTCGCGCTTCTTACGCAACTCGAGTCTCGTTGCTCCTTATCCCTTATCCTTTATTCCTTATCCCCACTGCACCGTTGCGTGTTATTATATACATTATCGTCATCGTCTTCCACCTCCTGCCTTTTCTTCTCCATCTCTTCTTTTCCGCCTCCTTCTCCTCGCATCGGTCTTCCTCCTCATTTCGTACAGGCCCATCGTCGTTTTCTGCCGGTTACCGGTGCTTCCATCATTCTCGAGAAGGGCCACGCCTGCCCCTCCCTCGATCCTATCTTCCTTCTTCCCTTTTTTCTTCTTTTCCTCCCCTCGTGCACCGTGTATCCTCCCCTCGTTTAATTATCTCCACGCTGATTGGTAGCGAGGAATTTCGTGTCGGGTAATTTTGATCCCTTCTCGCCCTCCGTCTCGGGTCCCCTGCTTCCTTCAAGTCTTCGCGTCTCTCTTCTCTTTCCTTCCCCGTAGCCGCGTCTCCTCCTTCTCTAATCTCACGCATTTCCTTCTTCTTCCATCGACGACCTCTTATCTCTTCCCTTCCTCCTGTTACGCGTTATACCATTCGAGCCGCCTTCGTTCGCCCGTTCTCGTGCAATCTTCGTAATATCGTATTCGAGCGACTCGATCCCTTTTTTATTCGTCCCGTGTGCCTTTAGCCGTTTGCCCGTCCCTGCCTATTCCTCTCCGAGTTCGATGAAAACGCTTTCGCGGGTCAGCTCGTATCTAAAGAGAAGCTCGATTCAGAGCGAACGAAAAGAAACGATGTTTTCGTACGGTGCGAGTTGGCGACACAACACCCGAGCAACGTAACCGCGACTTCGTATTAGCTTCGCGGTGCCGTACCGAACGTTAAGATGCGAGACGCATCGGTTGCGAGTCGCGATCCGTTGCACCGTGCATTATACTCGCAGCTTACAGTGGCGAACCTGGAGTACAGAATAGAGTAGTCCGGTAGAAATTCGCTGCCAGTTGATAAAACGATTTTAGCAGCATGGCAATTTCTTGCGTTGCAACAGGTGCGTCGAAGTTTCTCTTCCGATTTGAGCGTAGCGGTACGAGAACAGCCAGCAACGTAACTAGAATTCACGAAACTAGATTGGGATTAGGTTGGGATTGTTCGCGTTTAATTGCTTGTGAACACATTCCGAAAGATCTTTATGTCGAGGTGGTCGCGCGACTTTCGAACGTCGCGTCAGCGATTATAAACTCACTTGGCGACTTTCGTGGTACTTTTTTCTTTTGACATACGATAAAGCGGTATAACAACGATATAATTTTCGATGACGAATGAAACCTTGGCTTTGGAGAATTAGATATCATATTCGACCATATTCTATGGCGGGTGATGTGATTTTACACGCGTTCCGTGAACTATAGATCGTTTTAACGCCATAAACACGCGACGCAGGTAATGGTCGAGTACTTACTTTCCGTCTTGCTTTTACTTTACGATCGTTCGCGCCACACGAGTTAGCATCCGAACAAATACATGTGCAAAAGACCGATCGATGGGACTACAGTGATCGTGTTCTTCTTTTGTAAATATGTAACGCGGCGAACGGTAAACGATGCTGTTTCTCAGGACATTTATCGAACGAGGAGACGAATATCGAAGTATTCGCGGAACGCTGCGAATAGCGTGTAGCGTGACGCAGGTCGCGTCAGCGATGCATCGATCGCGTTGCTGGCTGTGCTAACGAACGTTGCTCTCCTCGTGAGCATTCTTAATGGTCGGTTCCTCGTGGCGCTATCAGCGACCGCTGTATTACAACCGATGATAGTTACGCTATGCTGAACTAACGTGTACGGTATTAGCGGTTGCTAATGAAACGCTACCCGTTTATTATCGCAACACGCCCTCTTCTCCACGAGCATGTACGCTTGTCCTAACCAAGTATAGCGCATAGTGACATAACTCGTGGCGGTGTACCACGAGTCAATTAGTTGTACCGTAAAAGATAGGTTGTGTCTATAATAGCCCAGGAGATCGCGTCGTTTGTTGGCTCTACCCTCTTCCGTCGATTAATCTTAGGCTGCCCTCGGACAATCGAGAACACAGTTAATTTCAAGATTCACAATATCGTTGTATAATATTGGCAGTATTGACAATACGTATTGGTCCTTTCAGTTGAGAACCTTCAAATATTGAAAATATATGTATGTTAATAGCTTGGGGGCACACTTACGCTGTTTGCGAAACGTTTCTACGATACACACCTGATAGAATCTCGGAGATTAAAACTAATTTCGTTAACCGTTTTTGGAAAGAAGGAAACTTAGTTTCAGACTCTAAAGGTAGCATCGCGTTTTAACGATGGGAGGTCTCTTACGAGACGACAAACGACTCTATCTGTTTACTTAGTCACGACATATCAGTCGCGTCGTTATTACGCTATCGGGCGCGGTATATCGATTGGTAGCGGTTTGTGGTTGCGTTTAGTGCGTCCACCTGTCGCGTCAGTTATATACAAGTACATCGAACCGGTCGTCGCGTCGTCTTCTTTCCTCTCCGCCCCAAACTTGCTCGTCTTGCAATCTCATCTACTTACTTCCTTTGATATCGAGGTCGTAAAAGCATCGTCGTCTCGTTAATTAGCAATTGCTACGATAATTAATAATATACAGCAAAGATACAGTCGCGGGGCCGGGTGGCGCGAACAGCAGCCGATCGCGAGCTTGGACTAGGTCGTTTCCTCATTTTCCTCATTTTCCAATTTACATTGGTTCGATGTACCCGCGCGTTTCTATCTGTGCTAGATCCAATCCGCAGTTGAAACAAGAAAGCCTCCACCTAACCGGTCTCTAATAATTACCCATAATAAATCACAATTCCGTCAATGTTGTGTAATTATAATCAAAATCGCGACTCGAATATTGATTAAAGCGATGGTAACGTGAACGGGCGAAGGAGTGTCCGTTCCTCTTCCTCGTTCTTTGGATTCATTAATTTGCAGAAGGCGTTACCAACGCGCGCGTATTTCTTTATCTTCGACTACTGTCCGGGGTCAAGGCTTCTTGCGCCGACTTTATTGGAATTTCGCGACGGTACCGTTTCGGAATACTGTCGCTTCTCGAATATTTCTTCCTCGCGGAATCTTTCTTATTGCCGGTACGATCGAAAAGAATAGCAGCAAGTCGACTATGACTTCCTCCATTTCTGTTTCGTTCCGTTCTTCTTATTTTCTTCCTTGTACTTCGGGCCATGTTTATCCCGGACAGAATGAACAAAGAAGTAGAGAGATTTGGCCTCGGCCAAAAGAGAGCAAAGAGAAAGGAATGGTGAATCCTGGTAAAAGGGAAGAGAGAGGGAGGGCGGCAGAGGAGAAGATACTGGCTAGAAAAGGAAGGAGTAGAAGAGGAGAAAAAGAGGAGAAGCGCGTATAGATCCAATCAAGTATAGCCGCTCATAATTCTCTGTTGTAATTATTGCAGTCTCGGAGGGCAGCGCTCAGGCAAAGCGATCCTCTTATTTTATTGATTAAATTGCTATTACGTTATATACTCAAGGCACCGTTTCTCTGGCGGGCAAAAGGGGCAAAAGAGAGAAAGAGGAAGAGGAAGAGGGAGAAGGAGAGGGTCGACTGTATCGTGTATGCAACGCGTGTATGCAACGTGCACGGATATTATACGGACGCGGTGATACCGTGGCTGATCCACGATGCCGAGGCACGACGAGAAGAAGAAGAAAAGGTAGGATGGAAATTCTCATAGAGGCGGGAACGAGGAACCAGATAAATATGTCAGAGCGACCCGGAGAAGGAACCTCGATCTCCGGCGAGTCGAGAAGGAACTCGTGTAAAGGATAACCTCGCGAGGTTCTTCGGATAACCTCGGTTTACAAAAGAACAAAACGGAAGGGGAGAGAGGGGCTGAAGGGAAAGCGAGCAGGAAGGGTTACGCGGCAGAGGGGAAAGAATAAGAAGTAGAGGCATAATCGTTCTCACCTCAGGAAGGTGCGTTTCGTCGGATTCACGGTCTCTCGACTGACGCGCGATACCTACCTTCTCAGGTTTTCTCTTTCCCTTCCTCGCCTTGCGCTCTAGCGCGCTCTCTCGACAAGGGACAGCGAAAGAAAGGTTCAATCGGAGGAAAAAATATCGTTGCAGGGGAGCTGGCAGAAATTCGATATCTCGCCACCTCGGCCACTCGCGCCAGTCTATAATTATTCCATCTTCGTCGGTTCTCTGTGCCGCGACCGACGAAACCGTTTCTCTCTGTTCGGCTCGTGACACGAATCGAGATTCGTGCGTCTCGTTCTCTCGTCTCTCCGGTCCAGGGACCAACTTGCCGGAGTTTTCTCAACCGATGCAAAACACGTAATCCGATATGTCCTACTAGCGTGCAGATAGAGTCACTCGTTCGTGGCCTCTAGACCTTGTCAGCTTCCCTCTGTCTCCGCGCCTCCTCTCTCGACTCTTCGATCTCACGATCCCCTCTCCTTGCTTTTCTCCTTCTTCTGGTACTCGAATTGCCGGACAAATCGACCCGATGACAAGTTGTTGGTAAAAAGCTGAACAACAACAGGCAGAAGCAACGCGTCCGTGAATGAAAGGACGGTGTTGCGTGAAACGTCGCGACGGTCTCGAGATAACGTCTTCGTCTTTCGACTGTGACACGATCTCGAACTCCTTCGGCAAGCGTAGCCGCGTGTCGGCTCTGATGTGCAAGAAGGGGACGAAGCGTCGAAACAGCGCGAGTAAGTTATTCGAGTATCTTTGGCGCAAATGCGCCGGTTCTCTCCAGCAAATTGCAGTCGTATCCTTTTCGATTACGCAGCACTCGGCTTCTTCTTCGTATATTACTTCATAAAGTAACCACGCGCGTGGTCGAGGCGGAGAGCTTCGGCACGTTAATTGCCGGTCAAAGCCCGCTTATCGGTAGCCCGACGGTCGTTTATTGGTTAAGAGTCGCGGGAGAAATGGTCGCGAACTGTGAGCCACGTGATGCCTTCGTTGCAGACGCGAGAAGGGGTTCGCGCAAGACAGGAAAGAGGAGTTGGCCCGTCTAGTCGGAGAACTGGAAGAACTGGCCTCGTGGAAGATTCAGCTCGCAGATCGAGTCTCTCGTGGCGCAGAGAGAACGGGCTTGCTAGAAAAATTCGATAAACGGTTTACATCGAGACTGCGCGCGCCGCGTGTATGTGTGCAATAATACTGCGTTGCGGGATTTAATTAACCCCGGGGCGTCCGTGGTTTAATTCCTTGTACGCTTCCGCGGAATAATTGCTGCAAGGATATTAAAAAGCCCGCAGAAACGAGCCGGATCCTTCTCTTTCGGCGAGGATCACTTTTCGCTGCGATTCCACAACGAGAAATAAATACCAACTACCGCTGTGGAGAGAGAGAGAGAGAGAGAGAGAGAGGGAGAGAAAGAGAGACCAGTCCGATCGATGCGGTGTGTTCCACGCGAACCGGTGCTTCTCCTCTGCGCGATAATGACACGGGGCGGTGCCGCCTCGTAAACTATCGCCGAACGAAATTTATGGGGTAAGGTGGATACCTTTTACTTTGCAAACTACCTTCCTACCGCGCGCTCTCTCTCTTTCTCTCTTTGCTCCTCTTGTCTATGATACGCACCTACACCTATCGTGCGTGCAACTTGGCTCGGGTTATCGTCCTCCCTAGATGCAACGATCCTGTTTACCGCTCGGCAGAGGAACAACCGCGGCGTGCAAGAGCAAGAGGGAGAGGGAGGATACACCAATCTTTCGATTCGAGGCGTTAAACGGTCGGTATCAGGACCGAACGAATATCCCGCGGAGCGATCGACGCCTCGATACCCAGCCGCGAGCGCGCGCGCGCGCGCACACACAGTTCCTTGGTTTCTTCGACAGCCCAGAGACTGTTCCCTTTTGCTCTCTGTCTCTCGACTCCTCTCTCGACCGTAGGGCAAACCTCCTCATCCCGCACGGTTAATTGCGCAAAGGGTAAAGGGAACGGGCATGGGCAAATGCGACGTCGAGCCGGTCTTTTTTCTCAAGCGTATTAATTTTTGCACGCCACTTTGAAAGTTTCACGAGAAAATTATTACCTGAACTCGATGGAACGCAGAAGAGATACACCTCTTCCACGAGATAATTTCTTAAACTCATTCCGCGTCAGTCTTCGTCCGGTGTAATCAAGTCGTCATGCTTTAACGTTGCCTATTACGCGTTTCTTTGCCCCGCATCGAGGAGGAAATTTTGCAGTTTCGGCAGAAGACGCATCCTTCTTCCTTTCTTCTTCGACGTCCAGTTCCAATTCGTTCTCGCCAATTCTCTGCGCCGTGCCGTGGCCGCGTGCTAGCCAGCGAGCCTCGAGGAATCGCGTACCACAGCACCGGTAGGCGTTTTACGACCTTTGTAATACGTATATATACGTATATCGACGGCTGTTTCTAGCTATATCATCGTCACGTCTGTCCAGCTTCGGAAAGAAAGTGTTCGACTGAGAAAGAGACGTCAGAGTCTTTACGATATCGATTTTACCCACGAAAAGACTGTTTCGCGCGTGTAACAACGTCGGCACGTTGTACCGTGTTGTAAGTCGTGAGACAGATGGCGGAGGAGCGGCGAAAGTATCGAGAGGAAATGAGTTCACCGGTGATCGAAAGACGGAGAAAAGCAGACTCTGTATCACGCGTCGTGTACACGTGGTATCCAGAGTGAGAGAGAAAGCCTCGTCCATATAATACTCGTGTCTGTATACCGATCGGATGCCTGAGCTAATCAGACGGACATAATTGATCTCACTTGTGATCTTGAGATTCGAAAGATCGCGGATGGAGAGGGGCTCGAACCAATAATTATTGTTAATACCGGCCGTCCCTCGCTC
>NT_176548.1:1356788-1357823 GCF_000188095.3 Bombus impatiens | reverse complement strand
CCGCCACCGTTATCCCCCGTCTCTTTCTCTCTGCTTCTTCGATGGCTAGAGACGTCTCTTGCCAGCAAGCGATATGGTCGACGTTTTTGAATTCTCACCTCCTTTTCTTTACATATATACATACGTACTAAAGAGGCAGTGGTGGCTGCGCGTTTGTGTGCGCCTCTTTACTTACGTATACGTGTGTTATTCGTCTTGGTCTTCCTCTCGTACCCTTCGTTCCCGAGCTTTTTCGTGATCCTCATCATCCTCCTCTACCTACGGCCGTGTGTTCGCGTTGCTTCAACCTCGTCCTCTGTTCGCGTTTGGGCATCTTTGGGCATTCTTCACCGACCCTTCCTATCAAGAACCGCGTCCCTGTTCAGAGCTTTTATTTATATTAATTTCGTGGACTTTTTGCTTTTCGATGGTTTCGGAGCCTCGGTGAAGCGCAGAAAATATGAAATAATAATGATAATAATGAGCCATTTTGCGCGTAATAATATGGTAGAAGCTCGCGCGATTCGCCGGGCTAATAACGTCGGATGCTATAGGTTGGATGTATCGCGGTCGTATCCGTGGATCCGTCCGCGCTCTTTCCTTCGGTTGATCCTCTTCCTTGGCCATTTCGTCTCTTTTCCCTCCCCTCTCCCCCTTTCGCCGGTTTCGTTCGCGTTTCGTTGCTGCGCGGCGGCGATTCCCGCGATTTTCTGTCGTTCGTATCGAGTCTTCGCTCGTTCTTTTCTTGTTTCCCTCGATCGTCAAACCGTCGAGGGTCTGTCGTTGTCCATTCCTGGCAAAAAACCCGGGCAAAGGAAATGTCCGCAAAAAAGTGGGTTAACGAGGCGTTGATCGTGGTCGATTTTAAATAATTGCCCGGCATAAAGTGGATGCAATTGCACTGGCTATATCGGCCGGCTACAGATTATCCCGTACATTGGTCTCGGCCGCAACTAAAAATCTGCGCGTCCTTCGATCACAAGTGTCGCCGCTATTTCGCAAATTTTATAGCGAATCGTTGGATCGTACGACGATCGTATCACGTAAGTACTTGCG
>NT_176548.1:1335388-1356103 GCF_000188095.3 Bombus impatiens | reverse complement strand
CTTGCGTATAGCCGCCACTACGTCGAGGCTATCCGGTATAGAGTCGGAGAATAAGATGACAAGGGGGACACGTATTACGTATACGATCGGCAGCTCGGTGGTGCGGCGATCAATGTACGCGGCCGATAGAGGACCCCGTGGTCATTTTGCCTCCTGCCGCGCCACCGACCAAGCCTCTAAGAATTTTATGGCACGGAATGGGATTTGGGTACACTTAGCGGTCATAAAGCGGCAGAGGTGCAAAGAGCTATCCGCGGCCAACCCGCCAGCACCAAGTCGGCACCTTTCATCCCGAGGGGATCGACGTTAGGGGTAACGAAGCTTTTACAAGTTTGCTCCGCCCTTCTACCACCGGCGAGAACACGCTTCCGTCGAATCTCTTTATACCATTCCCCACCGTTCCTACGAATACCCATTTTCAAAGGAAACGTTTCGTGCCGTGCATGCTCGCCTAGTAGCACGCCGAAGGAATTTACTGCGCGGTGTTCCGCTTCCCGCAACGATTACCACGGCGACGCGTTCTCCGCTATTAACCGAACGACCATACAAAAACGTGGAGACGGGGCAAAGATAATAAATTCGGCATCGGTTGATCGTGAACACCGAACAACGCGGTAAAAGACTACGCGAACCAGAGGGAACATCGGGGATGGTAGAGGTGCGGTGGTTTCCGGCGCGGGAGAAGACGAAGAACGAAGAAAGAGCTGGTCGAAGGTTACCGCGTCCTCGGCCTTGTTCGGTTCTTCGACGTAGGGCGCGAGAGAGTGGCTTGTACCTCACACCCAATCAACTTAGATCCGCGGTTCCAGATAAGGTTTCTTCTCCCTCCAGCGTCGCGAAGAGCGAGCAGTCCGCGCGTATATACACGTCGTCAGCGTCCTGCCGGTTAAAGGCAGCCTCGGCGATGGCACTCGCGGGGGCGGCCTGCGAATACTAAGTCACCGGGCGCAAAATACACCGGAGGGAATCCCCACCCGGCGCTTCTCCGTGTTCTTCGTCCCTTGCCTCCTTTACCTCCTCCCACTCTTTTTCTTCCTCGGCATGCATGCACCCGGGTAACGAGCTTTCATTAGCGACGCTGTAGGCTAATGAGCCGTGTTAGAGCCACTACGTGGACGGCCTCGAACGCTCAGATCCACCGCTCTGACTTCGTAGCTCGTTGCTCGCTCGCTCGCTCGCTCGCATTCTCTTCTTTCTCCATCCGACAACGTTCACGATCATCGTCCTTTTCCGTCTTTCTCACGCCTTTGCCACGCTAGCGATACGGAGTCACTTCGTCTATCCTCGATCGCGGGAAACCTCGAGCCACGCGAAAACATCTTTCTCGAAACGTCGCCAGCGCATCCGCTATTTAGAGGTCGCAAAGTTTAAAGCAGGCGACGGAAATTATCGAGCGGCTCGTCTTTTCGCGAGTAGCAAGCGAAACGAGTAATCTTTCGATCGTAGAGGTCGACTAGTAATTGGAATTAATTTTCAAGGGAAAGCTCGTGACTGTAATCGGGATTGGAAAATTTGTCGCGGTCAAGCTCGCGGGCAACTCGATAACGTTGGCGATTTGTCCGTGAAACGAGGTAGGGCGCGATAAATTCTCCACGCGAACGATGAATTGTATTTCGTGCGTATCTAGATACCGTGGAATATGTTTACACGTATATCGATTATTGAATAGAGAACCGGCGTGGCGCGGCGGTCGCGTAACGGTCGCGTTACCAGCTATAACAGGCAGCGTATTGTGTCGTATTTATTACCTGGTAAGCCCTACCGTGCCGTTACCGAGATTGCCGGCTCTTATTTTCTCGTTACGTTCGTTTCTCTCTGTGCACGCATGTTTCGTATAACGACGCTGTGTATCGTTCCCGGCAATCGCGATAGATAGCAGAAAGCACGCTTATCGACCGTCGTGGTCGGCCAATGGGCCAAGGGAAACGTCCTCGACTACCATTACCGATGGTACTTACTACATTAACAGTCGTCTCGCCGTAGGATCCATCTATCGATGATCGAGTCCGACTAACGACGATCAATTTTTTCTCCACGTTGCTAATTCGAACTTTCTTTTTCCGTTTCAGGTAAGTTGTAACCAAGACGTGGCACGAAAACGGTAGAGAACGATGCAAGATATGACGACCGATGGAAGGAGAAATCAGAAACACGGACGAGCAAACGATTAGCGCGGAATCGCGAGCGAGGATCGCCGTTACAGTGCAGAGCCGCGACGAGCTCCTAGCAAGGAAGCGCTGGTATTTATGTTAATTACCGTCAACGTTAATTAGAGTCGGTGCCCTCGTCGTGCTGCGGTCGCTCGACGGTCGAGGACAATCGCGGGAGAGAAGGGACGGTAAGAATAACGAGAACTCGACGAGGAGGACCGGATTCGAGTCCCGGTCGCAAGAGCAAGACGAGAACAGTGCTGAGAGAAAAAGAGAAGCGGGGTAGGAGAAAAAAACGGGACAAGAGATCAATCGAAGTTCCTGGCATGAAACTCTTGGTTGCATTGTCTGCCATGGACGATCGGGTTTCGGTTCGCGTATCGATAAGTACCGCAATTCTCGTGGCAGAGCATCTTAATGAGATGTCGGTCGTCTCTGTCTTTTCATATCGCGATGCCTTCCTCTTTTTCTTTTTTGGTCTTCGACTTTCCTGCAAGTCGCGCGATTTATGAACGAATCCGTCGATTAGAACCTGGCGAAATACGAATCACGATAGCCACGCGATCATATTCTCGCGGTACCCGTAAAACGCGGGCACGTTACGCGGTTAGGCAGATACGTAGAACGGAAGCGCAAGTAATAACGAGAAGACGTTAATCCATTATCGTCTCACGGAAACGCTAGCACTTAATTACCGATCGATAGAAGCATCGTGTGAGAGCATCGGTTTTCGCGTGTCGGCTGAGTGTTCCGTGTGGAAGCTCTTCTGTTTTCGCGGTTGCGTAAAAATTGTTCAGATGACTGCGGGCATAAAATCTATAAGCGAGCGAAAAACGTTAGCTGCGTGATGTTGATTACCTGGCAGCGGTGGGAATTTAATGATACTCGTGCAAGAACTGGAATCGTAGGACATTAACGCGAGCGATTCTCGAACATAAAACCGAGGGTCACGGAACAAAAAGTAGGGACAGCGAATGATAATCCTTCGTTTAATCGTGGAATCTAGATCTTCCCGAATATTTCGCACGATAAGATCGGAGAAAAACGGCCGTGTTCGCGGAAACGATCCTTTAGCGTCGGTTTCCACGTTCCGCGTACGATTGTATTTTTTATATTATCGAACGGCCGCTCGTTGCTCAGTACCCTATGATGTTACAGCGCGTATTCGGTGACACGTACGAAACGCTCCGTGTCACCGTCCGTCTTCCACTTGCTCTTTTTCGTCGAGAACAACCAAGAGAAAACCAGGAGTGTCCTTCGAGAAGGCAGCGGGTACGATGACTTTTCAGCGGAGCTACCGGGGATCGGAGAAACTGCTGCCAGTACCGGACGACTGTGTACCCGCGGGACAACCCGACCGACGGACATACGTAGCTACATACGTGGTAACATAGCTATGGAAAGAGATATGGGGACGAGAAGGAGGAGGAGGAGGGGACCGCGGGCGGACAGTTTATGATACGGTACGACTTGAATACTCAAACGTGCCGCTAGTCGTGTCCTCTTCCTCTTGCTCCCTCCTTCGGGCTCGCTCCTCTTTGCGCGGCCACGATCTGTCTCTAACCGACTATCTGCATCGCAACTTTAACTTTTCTTCGGTTACGTTCGTGGAGACCGTCGAGGAACGAAACCGCCGGCCGCACCAAGCCGACTCAATGGCATACGTTCGACGAACGCGCGTTGCGAAATCTCTCCCTCGGACGGAACTTGGTCGAAGAAGGCGATTCGCAGCTGCAAATAATTACGGACGGACCTTTTTTCTTCTGTACGTTGCTGCGAATCCTTCCTTTCGCAGCTCATTCGTGCGAAAGTTCGAACGAACGTTTCTCGATTAGGGTTATTAGGTGGCTGGAAAAATTCGTGCCACGCCTGTATGTGGAAAAACCCGTTTTCAATCCCGACCAGGAACTCGTAATGATCGTGACCTATTAAGCTGCCCGTTTACGGGCAAACGACGAACTATCGTTCGAAGTCGTTCATGAACTCGAACGGTCCACGGATGTCTCAATATCATCAAGTCGACTTCCTGTCGCGCGACGTGTGATTATCGCCTAATTTGGGAACAGCCGGGCCGAAGCAAGCGTTTTCTAACTAACTGATTGAAACTCGTCTATATGCTCCAACTGTAACCGATCTTACATCAACGAACACCGTAAACCGCAATATTTACGTAGCAAAATGAAAATTCAAGGATTTTAACGACAGTTACCATCACATTTGTTATAGATAATCGATCGGTTTGTCCACTTTCCGAGTAATTCGCCGGTCGGTAGGACAGTGGCAGGGATAACACGTAGAAGGTCGGGGAATATAAATTACGCGGAATTGCTAACTAAATTAGCGCCACTCCAAGAGGTATTTATATGGAATTGGATATATTGCGTCTGCCGGAACGCGGCGCCGTAAGCACCTGCAATCTATTTCGCCTCGACCGATTTATGACGGTTCACTTAAACCGAGGTTCCGGCGAATACCATCGGCTTTACAGTAATTGCGTTATAGCATAATTTCATTTCGGATGTATTTTGGAGCATCGCGGTGCTCGCGTGATTCATTCGATGCCAAATTTGATTTACACTCGTACGGCATAGCGAATTGGTTCGGAAAGCACAACGGTGATTTTAACCACCGTCTGACAATTATAATCCAACCGATGTATGGCGTAAAAGAATTCGAAAAACCTAACACTCGAGTTTTCGAAAAGATTTCGCAAACGATGTTTATCTCGCGTTAAGGTGGCGCGACTTTACCCATAGCGTATCAAAGTGAATCATGGGTATCGTAAGATCCGACAAGGTTCGGACTGAAGCTCGACGGCGACGGCGACGGCGAAGAAGAAGAAGAGATTCGTGAAGCTAGTATGTGGATTCCGCGCAATTAATTATCGGGATCGGCTTGGACGCTTCGCGCGACAGAAAGTATCCGGTTACCTGGGCTACATCGAAGAGAAACGGGAGGGAGGGAGTAGATACATCCCAGACGTATTAAAAGTTCTTTGGGATCTCGTGGAATTGGATAAATTCGTCGGCCCGTCGCCTCGAGGACAGCACCGACTTGGCGTGGATTTACTACGGACTCTACCGTTGTGCCCGAAAACCGCGTCGCGAAAACCGAATTTGCGCTCCCGCCGCGTGCTAGCACAACCATATCGAATCTTCGGCATCTCGTCGCCATGGATATTGGGAAAAGCGGTGATGAAAAAGCGCGATTGAGAATTTCGTTTCGATCGCGGATGGTCCTTCGTCTTTCCGTCGTCAGCGACGGAATCTAGAACTCGAGCAAGGGAAGCTGTGGACTGAATTATCAAGTCGCAGGAGTCGGTTCTTTGGCGAGCAGGAGGTCGCACGGGTTACGAGGGGAACGAGGTAGTATGGCGAGAGGTAGGCAGCACGACAAAAGGGGACAAAAGCGTGCAAAGCAAATGAGCGTAAATAACCGCCTACGCCCCGCCGCGAGACGTTCGACACCTTGGTTCGCGAGTGCGTTGGTCCCGGTGCCATTATTTCATTAATTAGTGTCACTCGCAGCCAGCCGTAGACACATAAACACGAGAAGTTCTGCGTACGGGCCGTGTTACCGCCACCCGCTTTGTTCACCTTCACCATAAACCCTCCGAAGAGAGGATTCTTCTCTTCCTTCCTCTCTCCCTTTCTCGGCCTCTGTCTCTCGCCTCGCGGCCGGATATTTTCCCTACATCCTCCTGTATGTACGCACGACCCTTTTCTCCCTTTCTGTTCCTCCTTCGGAGAAGATCCTTCGTTTCTCCTTCGTTGACTCTTTGATCTTTCGGTTTATAGTACCTACCGGCAAGCCGGAACAGTGTGAAAAGCGAAACGATCTTGTTTAAGATGTAACGCTGCGCCGAGCCGTCAACGTTACACAAATTATGAACAGAAAATAAGAAACTGTCTTAATTAGTTAAATAGCTTGATAAAAATGTAACGTTCCTGTTTCGTTCGATGCGAAAACACGCGATCTTGCCACTATCTGGACGAACGTAACTTAGAACGCGTAACGACACGATTTTGCGAACAGAGGAACGCGGAAATTACTTGTGTGTAACCTTTGCTTATCGCAAAATCAAAATTCTCGATAAGCTTCGCTTATCTCTACACGCGCTGGACCCGGAGACCATAGAGATCGTAGGCTTCGAGACTCGAGAGGTACAGAAATACAAAGAACGTTCGGTAACAAACTTCATAGGGAAATACGGTTCGAACAACTTGTGTGTTACTCGATCGAGGGATTCGACCAGGAGGTTCGCTCGTCTTTTTATTAGAATTATATTATTATTTCGTATTGTAAATTCTCTACAAGATTTGAACGCCGTACACGCGAGAAGGTTTAAGCAACATCACTTCTGTACGAGGTCTTGGAGTAACGTGTATTCCAATCTTGTCCTTCGCTGAGTACTTTAAAGAAATAACTCTTCCTGCTCTCAGAGCTCTCTGTTCTATCATGCGAACAACATTCGACTTTAACCATGTCGACACATTTAAGATCCATAGAAAGAATTCAACATAAATTTTTGCGTTTCATTTCCTATAAAATTCATAAGCCAATCCCGGAAATTTGCCATAATTACGATACAATTCTAACAACTATTCTTGAACAACGTAGATTTATATCCGACTCATCATTTACTTAAAAAATCTTAAATTATCATATCGGCTGTTCCAACATCCTAGGTCTACTTCAATTTAACGATCCACTCAGGAATCTTAGATATTATCCGTTTATTCCGCGTATCTCCATATCAACGTGCTCATGTTACTAACTATTGCATTAACCGCATTTGCAGACAGACAAATTCGACAGGCACATCAAGTCGATCTTTTTGGCTGTCTCCTGTCCCAATTTTTAAACCGTAATTCTGTATTACACGACCTTTCCTAGCTCTGCGTTCACGTTCTACGTATATCGTATTCGCTGGTTTCTTACCGTATTAACCTTCTCAAGAAATATTATCCGTTAATCAAAATAAATCAATAAATATGTAAATAGATATCCGTGAAGCCTTTCTACAATCGACAAATATATGGAGAAACGATCGGTAAGCCGTCTTAGAAAGATATCGATTTGACGTTCCGTAACCAAGAAAAATCGGCAAGTGCGACGTTTCGACAATTCGAATATCGAGCGTAACGAGATTTCTCGTGTCGATTACAGCGGAACTACGTACTACCACGGTGCAAAGGCGAGAAAACAATTTGCGCGAACGACGCGTCACGCGATCAGGCCGATGTAGTTGTGGAACGGACAAATGGAATTTGTCTATAGAAGCGAGACAAGCGCGAGGTTTATTAAGCAGGGTGTAATTGCGTAAGCACACTAGAAGGCGGTTATGCGACTCGCAGGCAACTTGTTCGCAAGAAAGGTTCGATCCATGTGGGTGAGCGAATCGGTAACCGGCTGCAGTTTGTAACGCAACACTTCTGCCGCTGCCTGCGGGGCAACGGACCTCCTTTCATTACGATTCGTCAGGGTTTTCATCTTGCGACGCACTTTTAAGCTTTAACGCATAACCGCGCGGCTCGGCATGACTCTTTCGTCCGCAGAGTATCAACGTCTTTATCGAAGCAACTGTGCCCTTTCTACTCTTATTTACCATCGAATTTCGACTCTGCGCTCAGTTTCCTGCGCGAGGGAACGCGATATTTTCCGACGTTCGCGAGATGAATCGGACAGTCTGCAGCAAATTTCGAGTAGTTTAATACTGCGTGCTCGCGAAGGTCGAAAGACGAGTGAGATTGAATCACACTGGTTATCTCGGCGAAAAGAAAAAAAAGGTTCGTTTCATTCGAGATTACGATTGTTGCATAGTGGGCTATTTATTCCAAGTACGTGGAATTAATTGGAAAATCTTGTTGTCACGAATTAACTTAAAATTAGGTGTATTGACAAGTTCATTGTCGCCTGAAATCTATTCAACAAGCCTTGTGCATCGAATGTTTGAAAACATTTGAGAAGTGGTAAGTAAACAATCGATAATCGAGAGTCGAGGCTCTCGTCTCTTGAAACAATGTACCAGTCAGCCTTGGTTTCGTCTCCAGTTCAAACATGATGTTCTGTCGCAAAGCAAATTTTTTTTACGCCATCAATTATGAATTCTTGTGATACAGGTATTTGTGTTTATCTAAAATTTTGTTAAATCTACTCCGAATAGCAGAATAAAATAGTTTCGTTTCTGGAACATCAGCAACGAAGTATTGCAGATCTATTAAAATTCGATTCGCCAAGAAAACTACTCGAAATATTATCAACGAGTACAACGATATAACGCGACAAATTTAATCAAAAGCTGAGGGACAACTTTTAGAAATTACGATTTGGTAATTCAATATGAATTTTTTGACACCACGGTTGATGGAAAAGCGTGCAATGCATTTTCGAATAAAAAATCCGAAAATGCTATATATGCAATGTTACTCTGAATGATATGAATATTTCACAAGTCATACAGTGGCTTGCGAAAGTATTCGAACGCTTACACTTACAAATTTCAATTAAAAAAATGAGGTGTACTAAACTAATTTGTTAAAACAATTTGGTGTCTATAGTGACGGAAAGCCTCAAGATTACGTCAGTAAAATTCGAAAACGATTCGATAATATAGACAGGAATTATGATACATTTATTAGAAACATTCGTGATAAGTGTCTCACAAAAATATTCGAACGCTGTAACACTGTTGATAGTTTTTCATCTTCCTTTGCACCAAACGTAAACATCATTGCTAAATGAAAATATTGGTACGTTCACTTGATGTTAGAATATCGTTTCATTAACAGTAACGTAAAAGCGTGCACAATAGTATTTAAAACGAATACCAAAAAGTCCGAAACAAAAGTGTGAAAGAGAAATAATAATAATAATAATAATAATAATAATAATAAATATTAATAATAATAATAATAATAATAATTCCGATTGCACGAGGACGACAAATCATATAACGAGATTGCCGGAATTGTGAACAGAAGTAAGCCCACAATACATTATATCATAAAAAAGTCAAAGAATGAGGGAACACTTGTGAACAAAGCTCGATTAGGTTCCAAAGAAATTGACTGGAAGAGAGGAGAAATTAAAAAATATCCTGCTACATCCGCTCCTCAACTCGCAAGTATGGTAGCTGATACGTTTCATAAAGAAGTTGACCCGGAATTATGTCAACGAATCTTACGAAACGATTTTCATGGCAGAGCACCGCGAAAGAAGCCATATATTAAAGCGGTAAATCATAAAAAACATTGACTTTTGCAAAAACCTATATTAATAAAGATAATTCTTTTTGGGGTAAAGTCAAAGTTTAACATTTTTGGCTCGGATGGTCAAAATTATGTGTGGAGAAAACCAAATACGGAATTGGAAATTCGATATTTACATGAAACACGGAAGGTGGATCGATCATGGTGTGGGGGTGCATGATTGCCAGTGATACCGGAAATTTGATATTTATTGATGAAATACTTGATAAATATAAGTATTTAAATATTTAAAGAAATAACCTTAAAGAAAGTGCCCGTAAATTAGGATTATTGGAATATTTCGACTTCCAATACGATAATGATCCTAAGCATACTGCTGGAATTGTGAAGGAATGGATCGTATATAACACACTACACATGTTAATTACTCCACCGCAAAGTCCATACATAAATCCGATTGAAAATTTATGGGCTGAAATCGGGAAAAGATTAAATAAATTTCAGATAATCTCAAAGCAAGTGTTGAAAGATAAATTTATAGAAATATGGAACTCCGTCGTGCGTAGTTTTACAAAATCATTGGTTTACAGTATGGAGCGTCGATTGAGACACACTGCTGCTGCTAAAGGAGGTCCAACAAAATATTAATATTAAATAATTTAATAATATATGTAGCGTACGAATACTTTCGTGAGCCATTGTATATACGTAAAAGAGAATGTAACCAGCAATCATTCTCCTGGGACTTATCAATTTTATACGAATATATAAGATTTATGGAATGTCTTCTATATATGTCTTACAAATTAGATATTAAAAGGTGACAAGTCCGAAATATCGAAGAAAAAATATTATACATAGATATTATACAAAGATTAATAGTTAAGCGTTTGAAGCATATGTAAATGAAACTGCAGAATTATACGTAAATCTTTGCAATTAGTATCCTACGCCAGTTAAGGTTCATAGGATATTGATGTGTAGATTAACAACAATATCTTAATTTTTAATTCCGATCGGCCAGTTATCCGGAGACGTTCAGGAATCTAGCCATAAAGAATTCAAGAAATTCAGAGAAGAATTCTCCCGCAAAACATCAAGAATACGTACAAACATTGACATGCTTCACAATTTACCCTGATCCTTGAGAATACTTCTTGAGAAAAAATACCACTTAACGTGAAAGATATTTTTTTGTCCTGATCAATACTTTCGGCCAAACGTAAGATAAAACAGTACTCTTAACAATAGTAATGGAAATAATAATTCAGACACTGAATTAAATAAATTAGTATTCTTTAATATCGAGAGTTACTATTTAATAATATTACATTATTACATTGTGTTAAGATATATAGTATTAAACAATTATTTATTAATCTATAATGTATTTATTTTTTACCAATCGCAGGGAGACGCAATCGCGAAGAAACGCGTCAACGGGAGTCGTAAATTCCAATTACGATTATAATAATCGACACCACGAGTTGATCGATCCCCTGATTTCCGTTCAGATAACAGGGGTGGTTGAGAGGGTATAACACTAAGATTAACAGGCTTGTAAACTATATCTTTTTAACACTTAAGTTACACCGTTGCTTATGATATATATCGTCGACAAGATTTAGCGTATAGAGATGCAATACACTGGTACATATTTGTTTGTAATCGAGCAAGGCTCTTAGAGGTTTTTTGTTATAGTTGACGTAGCAATAAGGGAAAAGACACTAAACCGGTACTGACATGTTGACTATTCTAACGTCGAAGAATAAGTAAAGTACAGTGCCGATGCTGTGTCGGAGGAAAGCTAGCGATGGGTATGTCTAGCGCACGGGACCATCGGATTTGTTAATGACATTTTTAGTCAGGAAAGTGAGGGCAGTATACATTGCTTCTGATTGGATAAACGAAGGTTGGTGGACTAGGAAGGGTCTTAGCCGCTCTTGATAGAAAGTTGCTAGTAGGAAGCATCGTACGTGAGAAAAACTAAATTTCCCTTCTCGAGCCGTAGTAGACAATAGTCTTTAGAAAATTATTTGGAAAAACGATATTTGTCCGGTCTGAAGGACCTTAGCTAGCGAATTCCTGAGATTTACGATGGGTCCTTAAGACTATTGAGTGTACGCAGTAAGGATGAGCGGACATCTGGTTGTCATCTTGCCCGCGGTGTGTGGCCTGGTCTAGGTAGAGTGTCGCCCGACGTAACATATAAGTTATTACTATCTATATTATTAAACTATTATTAGTAATATATGTAAACATAAATAACAATTCTAATTAAAACGATTTTTGTTTAAAAAATATTCGAGACATCAGCCTTTGTAATGAATTCCACATAGAATTCTGAAATGGACCACTGTGCGTTGTACGGGGAGCGTGTACGGTTTGTTCCGAAAGGAAAGAGAGACCTTTGTATTTTCACGCCTTAACGCGATCATTCGGGAGTTAATTACCGAACTCGGTCATCGCACACTTCTCGATTGTGTTGCCCTTCGGCAGAAATTTCATTCGTGCACGAGATTCGTTGACACGGCGATGTAGAAAGCGAAGGCGCCCGTTGCGAAATCACATTCAAAAAAGTTTCGAGCGAGACACGTCGAGGATTAGTTTCTAGAACGTTTGTCATTATCATCGGTGCCACCGACTATTATTACCCGGTGTCTATCCTTCTGTCGGTCGACTTCTAATACTTCAGCACGGTTTCGAGTATTTCCCGATCTTCGTGTCAGCCGATCCTTATTTACGCAAAGGTTATCGCGTTAAATCATCCGATTATCAAACGATGCTCTGTCACGCTGATTCAATACCGTTATCGTGAACGCGGATACCCCTTTTTTCCATGGTGCCGAATCAAAGATGACTAGATGGGTCGAGAAGGGGACTCATGGCGCAATAACTTCCCGATTTCCAAATCCCTCCGCCGCTGCTGCTTCGACCTAGGCAGGATTCCCCGAGAACCACCTACACTATTTTGCCTCGAAAGTGGATGCCGCGTAGCTAATCGTAAGGTGTCAGTAACAGGGACTCGCGCGTTCGTGTGTGTCTGGTTGCTTAATTTATGTTCGCGCACCGGTATTCGTTCTAAAATATCCTTACTCCTGCTGGAGTTTGCTCCTCGTATGAGAAAGGAAGATAGACGTCGTAGAAAGTTCGTTAGGCGATTCATCTTACCGATAGATGTATTCAATTCCAGCGTCTCGCGTGGACGCCCCTTTCCACGGAAATTCTCTTGGCTTTAGAATCCATTCTCGAAATGAAAGAATATTAGATCGAGGATGCATCGGCGCGATCGTCTCTATACGTATTGGAATTTTCACTCGGGATAGATATTATCATTATTATTAATGAAACGGATGAAAAATCTTTCGTATTGATAAAATTATTTCGAGAGAAGAGGGATTACGTTCGAGAGAGTTGGAACGAGGAAATGGAAAAAAACGCGTAATGTCAGGGCACAAAGAGAGTAGTCTGTAGCGTTTCAGAATTAGCTTGAAAGGCGGTACATCTGGTTGGCAGACTGCATTAATCCAAAATCCGAATTCTTCCCCGTCGATTGCCGTATTTATTTTGTCAATTAATACCGTGCGTTCCCAGAGATCTTCTCGAAGCAAACGCTACGACCAACCTGTTATTTTTTCTTTCGTCTGGACGTCAAGAGAAAAGGCGCTGAGGTTCGTGGTGGTGGATCGACATTCGTATCCGTATACAACGGTATCGAGGCATTTATTGAATCGATATCCGGAGCCGTTTCGCAGCGGGCCCTTCTCCGAGGCACGTACCGCCTTCGGGCCTTGAACATTTTTCATTGCGCACCGACGCACCGCGCCGACATTCTTCCGAACATTTGCTCGCTCCCTTTCACGTCTCTCCTTCGTTCTCCTGCTCGAAACTACGCTCGTGCGTTTCGGGGAAGGGCGGATGAAGAAGAAAAGGACGAAAGAAAGGCAGGAAGGAAGAAAGGGAGGAGGAAAGGAAGGAAAGGGCGGAGAGAAATCATCCCCGTGTGGTTTAGAGTGCGTGAATTTCGGGGCGGCGCAGCGCGGAGAGGCCTGGCGTGCCGCGGATCCCACACGGGTCGATGCTCGACGAGCGTTATCGAGGGCACCGCACAGAACGATACATGTATTACGTTGCGCGCGAAAGATACATGGCAAGCAGCGGGGCAATCGCGTATGGGGTGAGCCGCGACTGCGTGGAAACGAACCGCGAGCATCCCGATGCTTTTTCGCCGCGATTTCGCCCGCCAAAAAGTTTACACGGTCTACTCGTATCGCCGACTATGCCGATCGAACCGATCGACGATTTTTGGTTACATGATCCAAATAAATCAAGGTACCCTGCGGGTGACTTAATTAGGTGAGCTCCGGTTAAGGGGGAGAACTCGATTACGAGGCTCGGTGAAAAAAGGGGGCGCATGTAAAAGGTATAATGTGCGTGCGTTGCCGAGTATTCTCGTTGGGTTGATTATTCGGTACACGCCGGACACGCACCGCTCGTCCGGTCCTTACCCTTACGAATTCTTACTTCGATGAATTATTGCTTTTAGCGTTGTGTAAGGCTTCCTTTCGTGGGCTTCACGCGTTCCGCGGATGCAACGCGTGATAAATGTCGAGTCAAATCGTAATAGGTACCTAGATAAACATTTTTTTATCTCAGTCGTTCTCTCTGGTCTACGATTTCGCTTCTCGTCTCGTCTCCTCTGCATTCGATGCTTGGTTAAATAATTTCGCGTCATAAACGACTACTCCTCTGTTCGTCCGACTCGTGGCTGAAAGAGTTAGGAGGAAACGGGATACTCTGTTCGTTAAGGCGGCCGTGGTGCTTTCTTGTGGTGCGCATTGTCGATAATAAATTTATTCTCGTCGATTCATTCGTGACAAGAGGCTCGGTAATCACCTCGTAAGCGGCAGTAGGTACTCGCGGATGGCTGCTCGACCGCGCGAGTTACGAGCAAAGAAACGTCTAGAAAACGTCTAGCGCATAGTTGGCACGCTGTCACCAACTATTTAGAAAAGCTAGCACGATCGAACAACGCAGACTGTGACGAGTTTTACGAGAGTGTTGCGTTTCTTTCTGTTATTTAATTTACCTTGGGGTATATGGCAAGTGGCGCGTTCGAAGCAATTTACTTCGCTCTTCGGCCCGAGCTTCTGAGTCTCGTTCGTTTTCTCCTTGGGTCTCGTTGTTGACTGTGTTTCTCTCGTCTTCATTGGCGGACGCTTTCGTCACACGCGACGTACTGCCGATAGGTCGATAGCCTTTTCAAAACGAATAGTCGTTGCTTGAGTCCTGGAGCGAAACATGCGCTGTTTCTTAAAAACACTGCCTGTTAAATTTGAACGCGGAGGTCAGAACCGAAGAACAGTGCATTGATGCGGTTGCCAGAAAGAGAACGATCGGCGGAGATAGGGAATAAAGTGGCGTAAGGAAGAACGGAAACCAATAGGCTGTGGTGTTGCCGCGAGTATACGGTAACGACGCGACGTACTGCTTCGCGACTAATTAATGAACGTTGCTTCGATCGATTTACATTTACACCTCTCCCCGCATTCCCCTGTCTAACTTCGAGCAACAGCACGAACACCTCCTCCTCCGCTTCCTTGTATCATTGCCAGCCACGAATACGTAAAGGTGCAGCTTCGTTAGCGCTTCGAGACGTTCCACAGATCCTCCTAGCACACAGCTTGCCGAACATCGCAAGCACAGCCGCGCTGGTATCTGTACATTCCCGGCACGTATGGTATATTTTGTTTTCGTCATGATCCCTTCCAGGACCAGAAGTCTCCTATATCGTAGAACTATGGCGCTCGATTTAGTACAAAAATTAATGGTACAAAACGGAAACTCGAGAAAAACGCATCGTCTTACGGTGTTTAAGGGTATCTATCGTTTAAGGAGTCGTCAGTGAGGAGGTATTCGCCTGGCCGCTGGTTTTCGACCGATGGCGTTCTCGGAATGACGTTCCAACGAGAAACTACGTTGTTCGCGAGATACAGCGAAGCGCGCGCCAGAATTTGAAAAGGTTTTTGAGGTATCGTAATCGGACGAGGAGGCGGAACGATCGGGAATGGCGTTCCGAGGATCTGGGAAACGGCGAAGCGAGAAGGAAGCGAAACCACCGAGCAGTTGATTCCTTCGGGTCGTTGAGCGTCGACCGAGCAGGGTAATCGGTTGTGCGTCCCCGTGCAAATAGCATTCAGCCGCGAGGGACACTCTAACCGTTCTTGTCTCTGCAGGCTGCATCAAAAAAGGATGCTATTTTATCTTACTCAAGGACCTTTCGAACAGCTCGCAGCTAATTTTGCGGTCGACTAAACGGCGACGCGAGCAGGAGACCGAGGGAAGAAAGAAACCTCTCCTATCTTCCGTGCCGTTTACGTTCGCTTCGCCAGCCGCAAGAAAATGGAAATTGCTTGCTCGTCCTTGAAGTCCTTACGCGAAACTCGTAATACTAGGAATCTGGCTTCCTCCATACCGCGGACACCTCGGAGTTCACCGAAGCTGGGCTCGACGTTCCTTCGTAATCAGCTTGCACGCGTTAAGTTTTTGCTGGAACACGAGGTGCACCGTTATTTTTTGAACGGTTGGCGCTCAAGCGAAGATGCACTTCGCCTCTGGGAAGGAGCTAAAGACAAGCGCGCAACGGGTCAAAGGAAACGGGTCGAGAACGTCCCTGCGTACTCTGAGATCTCGGTTGCCATGCCCGAAAAAACTTGTTCGCATTCTGCACTCATTGTTAGTCGAAAAGAGGATAAACCGTAGACGGTTTTGGAGTGTGCTGGTTGGTTGGTCTTTTCCCAACGTACCCTTCAAATACGTATCGTTCAATCGTTCTCTTTTCCTCATTTCCATATTAAACGTTACGCCCCCGGTTGTGTGCCGTTCGATAAATCGAGATCGAGGCGTTGGAGCCGATCGCGCGTATACACAATTTCGCATCGTTTTCGGGCCGCGTTTTTTCTCGTCGAAAGAAGCCGTTCCTGTAGCAGGTAACATCGCTATTTCGAGTTTTGTTTTTTCTGCGCTCTCGGTAGCATTTAATCTTCGTGACTGCACATCCCCGCGTGTCTGAAATGAAAGGATTCTTTGGGTTGGTTAGTTGGCGCGCGATGCGTGAGGCCTGGCAAGGTGCAAATCTCATACACCTGGATCGTTACACCGTGAATCAGCGATTGCCTTTACGAAGCCGGGGATATTGAAATGGGGCTGGAAGAGGGACGTCGAAGGCTCGATTTACGAAGATGAGGTGCGCTCGGCTTAACTCGCCTTCCCCGCCTCTGTCGGTGACGACCTCCGGCCGTTCCATCGTGCGCCGATGATTATCGAGATGAAACGTACCTTTTTGTATTTCTATATTACGTATCATTAATGCAACTTCTTCGGTTACGTTAATAACGATCGTGTCCGATGATGTCGTCGGTTTTTCGCTTTAAAAATATAATCGTTATCGCGTATCGCCGAATACTTAATATACATAGTACGTTCGTCTCGGCCCAATGTACACAGATAAGGAAGAGAGCGGTCGTCGTGGTATTTCTCGGGAAGGAGATGGAACGGAGAAAAAGGCGTTCCTTGTAAAAATGTCAACCGATCGAGAGGAACGTTTTGATCTCCGGAGGTGTGTAACTGCTGCTCGATCCTGGCATACTCTTTCGGGCCATTCGTCCACCGATCGAGCACCGGAACGAGATACAAGGTAATAAATTACTATCGCGTCGATAAAGAATGTCGATGGGGTCCGATGATAGAGGCTGCGTCTCGGAGAACGCGGCCTCGGTGGTTATCGACCGCCTAATAGACTCGTTTCTGGGTGTCATTCCCGATATCGATGTGGGTGATTGATCCCCACGCGATCGTGATTTTGGTGCCGATGACGATTTTCGTTCTTGGGCCATAGAGCGTGACTCCGACCAGCTTTTCCATTCATTATTTCGTGCTCGATCTTATCCGCTCTCTTTATTGAATCTATTCACGCAGCGTTAATAGGCTCTGACGGACCAATCTAAATTTCATTCTGTTACCGTGACGTCACCGTATTTTCGTGCCTCCGTGTCCAAAGATAGAACGTGACTCCGCATAAACAACGTTTCGAACGATTTCCCAATCGTGCGCGCAGTCTGCCTCGCTCTACGCGACGATTCGTGAACGCCGTAAAATGCCTTTTCACGCGTTCCCGCGAACGCTCCATGGGAATCCCTTTTCGAATCTGCAGTGGCCGCGTTGTCTCGTCGCAAAGCGGTTCGATGAATCAAACGTATCCGGAGGCTAATAGCTCTCGGCTCCAGGAAGCGAACGAAACGAGCCGCCTTATCTCGCACGGACGGTATTTGTCCAGAGCGAAGAGCCAGTGGATCGATCGTAATTGAATCTCAGCGCGCGTACCGAGCGCCGGCCTCCTTGCTTCTAGCCCTCGCTTTATTTTGCAGTCAACGATGATTCTTCCTCTGACCTCGGAACCGAGCAGACGTGATTCTGTTTTCTCGCTCGACGGGCTACGCTACGCTATGCCACGCCACACCACGGCGCTCCACGCCACACCACTCCACGCCACGTCGCGCTCGCGCCGTGCAGGCCCGTCCGCTTCTGCATTTTTCCACGTACGGTATCGTACGGGGGAAGGTTGGTCCGCGGCGGTCGGCCACCAAATCCATCGAGCGAATGGAAAGGAGAACGGTCGAGAGAGGGTCTTTGCGGTTGTAAAGCGGTAATCAGACACAACACCGAGCCCTTCTCGCGAGACCATTTTTGTGTCGATGTTCGAGGTCATCGTGCTGTTTTTAAATTCTCTTATTGCGTCTACAGTGGCCGACAAACGGCAACGAGTCGGCCACTCGCGAGCCAACGTTTCTTCGATTTTATTGCCAATTCGGCGCTTGAACATTGCTCGGACGTCACGAATCCACGCCATGCTGCTGACGAGCGATCCAACGATAAAAATCGACGATTGCCGGACGCCCGTATCGCCATCTACGCATGTATATCGTAACCGTGTATCGGTCGCGAACGGCCCTCTAAGAATTACCTTCAAGATGCGTAATAACGAACGGAAGGAAAACGTCGATCGTTAAAATTTCATTCTCAGCGAACGATCAACGACACGATAAACATCGTTTGTTACGAAAGAGGGTGATGTGTGTCTTGAAAAATCGAAGTGTTCCGTCCATTTATCCTCCGTTCGATCGAATGTTCGGACGTCCACGGGAGGATGCCGAATCGATTAATTACGTTTATTACGAGGGTTGTAGTCAGGAGACGAGATTCCTCTCGCGATGATCCTCGCGTCGTAAATTACGCGACTTGGCCATTTGTTTGGAGAATGTTCGCTTCACGATTAGGGGTATGCCGAACTGCGAGCAGTTATTCGTTGTAACGGCAGTCGAAAGGTATCCGTGTTCGTGTACGAACGACTCGTTGAAAAGATTCTCGAACCGTGACACGCGTTCCAAGTATTCGACGAACCGATCTCGGTAGAATCCGCGGTAGACAAGTGTTCCCGCTGTTACAGCGTCGCGGTACACAATCGCCGTGCAGGAATGTAGACCAATCCTTTCACGCGTCTGGTGAGCGTATGTCTTAACACCTGCACGCAGCCTTTCTCGATCAATCTTGGGCGTCGTTGATCGATCGGACCGGTATTACATAAAATAGAAACGTTCGTCGAGTTCCTTTTCTCGCGTCTAGCTTTATTAATCCGTTGCCGGTGTACGTCTCTCGTCGAATTACCCTGCCTCATGATCTCGATAATACTCGGTCACGGGTGAAAAGTGAGCATCGCGCGGACATCGAACAATATGACGACCTCGATTCAACTTCCGGCGGTTACATCGATTCGCATCTCGGTCAAAAGCCAGCAATCGTATCTATATATCGATACGATGAAAGAAGGTACGCGTCTGAAAGGCACGCGAGGCACGTGTGCCACGGACGAGCGGAGCGTCGTTGTCGCGTTGCTCCGGTGGAAGTCGATGGTGACAGTGAGGCGCGATGATGCAAGCGCACGTGTACACGAAACTATGCGCGCAGTCATCAGCACGGTCAGTCGAGGACGCGAGCACAATGGCTGCATCGGTATGCGAGACACACGGCTCCTGCGACAACTCTGCCGGTGCATTTTGCCGATGTACCAGCATCGGTCATTTGCGCCAGCAAAGTCGTTAGATCCGTGTTCCTTTGTACGGCCAGTGTAAAATCGTTCTCGGGTCAAGGGCTAAAAACGCATCGCGTACGCTGCGTTGCACGATGAAAGGGTAAATACCTCGATCCTTTTTTAGCGAAAGAGTACGGCGAGGTGTTTCAGTTTTCAGCGGGCGCTCTCGATTGTTTGGGGCGGGATGGTAGTTCGAATCGTCGGAAGGTTCTATTATTCGTTCCGCTCGGGAGACAAGTACAATGCGTACACGATGTACCGGTGCCTCGTTAGCCATCCACGACGGGAGGTTGTAGCTGGCGTTTAAACCGAGCAACAAGCAATCCCGCTTACGTATTTACATCGTCGACGCTAAGTAGGTACGCGTTCTATTCGAATAGCCATACAGCAGGGAGGAGCGAGTCGATCTGGCTCACTCTCGGCAACGCAGTCGCAACGCTTCAGCGATTCCGCGGGGAATCTTCCCGACGGGGGTGCGCTGATCGGATCGCAGAGAACGGTGCTGCCCGCCAGCTTGTTCTGCGATTCGATCGATGCGTACACAAGGCCCTCGCGGTGTACCAGCTATGGATGACCTTCGAATCCGACAAATAGAAGACAAATCGAGGTCGAGTTCAGGCCGAACGGGTATCGCGGAACTTTGAGAAACGCGATCCTAATTGGCCGCCTGTAAACGCGCGATTTATGTCTTTCTACCTGCACGAGAACTGTCTTGGGAATAATTAACGAAGCGAGGATCGAGAGGAAAAGGAGAGCTCGTAGAATCTTTCTCGGTAGCCTCGTGAAATCGAGTTAAAACACGCCAGTTCTCGTATATCATGTTATTTTCGCCTGTTACTCGAAAAACCAGCGGTGTTAATTAATCAAGCACGCTGCTTCTTTATTCGCTTTCGTTCGCTGCGTAAAGTGAGTTGTAGATTTTTATCGGGGCGCATCGTAACGCGGAACGAACGTTTTCGACGGGGCGCGCGGCCATCTATTCAAATTGCAGGAAGTCGGAATTATTGTTGGCTTCGATAGGCGCACAAGCCAAGATCGGGATGCCATTACGTCGCTGAGATCTCGAACACGTCCCGCGGTGGCATCCACCGGCGGATCGTGATTCTACACGCTCGCAAGATTTCTTATTTACGCGGTCGGCTCTGACGGACGTAAAAGAAAAAAACGTCCGCGGTTTTGATCGTCCTGCCGCGAGATCTCTCCCGTC
>NT_176548.1:1335136-1335311 GCF_000188095.3 Bombus impatiens | reverse complement strand
GGCGCGTCCGCGTCTATCCAACCGTTCGTTATTAACTTTACGCTATCTTGGACGACCATCTTTACGCTGCCGGATCGAGTGAGGCGTATCTACCAAGTTCTTGGCCTACCGACATTACGTGGCCGCACTCAAACGCACCCCCCCTCCCTCTATGTTGCAGGGTGCGGCTACGTCA
>NT_176548.1:1334806-1334994 GCF_000188095.3 Bombus impatiens | reverse complement strand
CGCCACCACCACCACCACCACCACCATCACCACCACCACCACCGGCACCACCACCACCATCAGCTTTCCTCGTTTTCTTGCTTCCCTTCCAACTCGACGCGCTTGTCGATCCTTTTTCGCATTTACATCGTACTCGCGGCCTCTCCTCTCTCCTCCTCTTTTATCCTCTTCCTTCGTCTTTATCTCGC
>NT_176548.1:1325309-1334536 GCF_000188095.3 Bombus impatiens | reverse complement strand
GTCGATATCCACCGACGATCCGACCGAAGTCCGGAACTGGCTCACCGCAGCCACGCTACGATCTCTCGCGTACACCGCCATTTTACTAGCGTACTCCGACTTGCCCATCTTTTCTTACTTTCCACTTGCCTCGCTATACGTGGTGGCTGTCGGGCCTGAGGACGCGGCAGATTTTTTCCGCTCGTTTCGATCACCGCAAGATGCAATACGCTTTTTGTAACAATATTTGGAGCGAATTTAAAATAATGATCGGCCCGCGACCTCGAGCGTGCGGGCCGCGTCAGTGAAGCTGAAATCCGTGGAGGTGCGGCCAAGGGAAAAAACGGAACGGAACGGATGGGCAAAGAGATGGGCGGGGTGAGGCGAAGTAGGAGAATAAGAAGACGAAAGAGAGGAGGAGAAACGGAGGTGGGAGAGGCCGACGTCTACGGGGCAAGTTAATGAGATCACGCGTAATCGAAAATTGTCTGGCGTTCGAATTTTATTGGAACGGCCGTTGCCCACGCAAAAATCACTCCCGCGAGCCCCTCTGGTAGCGTACTATGCGCGAGCCGACGATGATGCTTCGGATGATAACTCCCTGTACACGCGAAAGGGGATCTGACCTGTTCACGATCGTGGCCGCTTACATAGCGCGTTAATAATAGGCAATCGAGCGCGGATACATGCGTTTTCGAGTCGTTTCGTGTCACTACGTCGCATCGACAACGCCGTTTTCGTTCGATCCAACCACACCTTTCTCTTTCGTTTGCGCGAATGAGCGATGATGATAGTTCCGCAGTTACGTCGAGCTAATTGGAAAGCCAACGATCGATCGGACTGCGATGCCGCATGGTAATCATAGTACCTGTTGCTCGTTCGAACGAGATTCGACGGTATAATCGGGAGCCGGTTCTCCTCCGATTGCTATCATCTGGTGTGCATTTCGCGGCATTTGTGTTTTATCAACGACTTTGTTATTCCCCGAGGTGGTCTATTTTAATCGACACGATCGATCCCCTTGCATCTTTGCACCTTTTGCCAACGATCCGGCTCCATGCCATTTTCTCAACTTTACATCAACATGGTAATGAATAAATGCTGACACGTGAAACAAGGCTAACGCAATCAGAACGCGCAAGATGTATCTGCACGCGTGGATAATACATCTCGAAACCATCGCGATCGTCCTTGTCACGGTGTTGTTCCATCGGTAGTTCCGGTAGTTTGCGCAGCGATAGATATTATCGGAGAGCGTGATTGTATGCGCGAACAGTATCTCCGTGGCGCGGTATTGACAGCTCGAGCAGACCCCTGCGAAGTCAACTTGATTGACTCCACAAATTGACACTACTCGTTACGCAAAGATCGGATTGTTGTAACAGCCTGCTGATAACTTGTCTACTATTACCACTTAATGGTACGACCCATATGATACCAGGCAGGTTACACACTTTCGCAATGGACGGTTTAATAGCGACGATTCGCCGTTTGCCGCGTTGTCGAAATTACGAGCGACTGGCGTCCCATGGAAAACGATGCTCTTTGGTTGGTCGATGCTCTAGACTGTACAGATTCGTATCGTAATGTGATTAACCGGTTACGAGGAATCGAGCATATTCGAGTCAGAGTTAATATTCGACGCAAAAGACGTACGAATAATAATCCGCAGTACATTGTATCATGCACCACTGAACGAAGAAACAAGCCGCAACGGAGGTAAGCAGGTTGCGGTTACGCGAATATTTTTTTCATGCATGCCATGAAATCGAATGATTCGAAGCGCGAGGAACGAATCGGGAAAGGGCAGCGATAATGATCCAACGTTTTTTAGTTTGTTCGACCCGCTAATGGTACGCGTAAAAAGCCTCTCGGCCTAAGAGAGAGGCGTCGATTACGGGTGAGAAAAAGAGAAGGCGAACGCTTTCGTAGCCGGGTGACGCGCGTTTCTTCCGATTAATCTGTGCTCTCTATGAAAGCGTGCGCGATCGCGGAATCGTTTTTCTCGTTAATGGGTAGCGACGAACAGACAATCGTTGATCAGCAAATAAAAAATCTGACGTCGAAAGATGTCGGAATTGCATCCTCCCTCGAGAGAAGAGAGGACGTAATCGGTGCATGAGAAGTTTGGAGCGGAGTATAAAATTATCGGACGGCGCTCCCGTATTATGTATGCCTTCGATCAGACCGAACGTGTGCTCGGCGATGTATGCGCGCTTATTGCTTCGTGTTCGAGTGTCGGAAGCCTTCGATCAAACGCGCTAGAGATGGTAATACGCGTAATGATAGGCTGTGTATCGACTAATCATAAGTCGGACTATAAAATTTGGGCGAATTCGTCTTTCGCTCGTCGAGTTTCTAAAGGCGAGATACGACTAACATTTTGCACGCGCTTTTTACCGAAAGTCGAAAGTTCATCGACCCGCGCGATAAATCATTCGCGCGTCGTTGGACGATTCATAGAAGTACATGCTATCGTATCGTTGGGGTGAACAGAAATTTGTGCAAGTAGTAAAGTTGACGTTGGACGCATAAAATAGATAGAGAGTGAGAGCGAGAGAAAACGAGAGAGAGAGGGAGAGAGAGAGAGAGAGAAGGAAAGAGAGAGAAAGAGAGAGAGTATTTTGGAGGAGGCGAACGATTGCCGTCAACGAGGAAAAGCAAAGCTGCGGGAATCATGAGTTGAACGACGGCATTCGTGGGGGTAAGGTAACGAGCGGGTAGCCGATAGGTATGAGTACAACAACCATGCGGCAACAACCTCCTGTAGGTAAGTCGAGGAACGCAGGAGGTAGGTAGGTAGGTAGGTAGGCAGTGGTAGTCGTCGGTGCTGGCTGGGCTGCCGTACCATATTATTAAGGCGGCCAACCGGTGTGACGCTCCGCGTCCCAGGAGCCAATGGCACCGCGTCTCATCGCGGCAGGAATGCGTCCACTCCTACCTCCGCTTTTGCCCTCCACGAAAACGAGCCCCCACCGTTTCCGGCAAGATCGACGAATTCTCCTTCTTGCAGATCGAGACCGATCCGATACTTCGTTTCGCCTCTCTCGTTCTTCCCTGTTGCTCTTTCGCACAATATTTTGATCACTCTCGCTTCGACAACGCCGATTTCCGTTCCCTTGATCCACCGGATGTCGGTGTACCGCTTCATTTCAGCCAATCTGCTTGGACCGCTCAACCCACGATCCTTCGAATTCCTAACTCGGTCTTGATCGAGAAATTTCGAGAAGCGACACGAAACGTGAGGCTTTCTTTTTCTCGCGATCGATGGCACTCGTGTACGTATACGTATACGCGTTAAATGGCAGCCCAAGTTTCGAGGGGGAGAGGGGAAGGAGGGAGGGTGATGCCATGCCACCACCGTGAGCGAGTTTCCAACTCTTCAATTTTTGGGAGGATATCGCTCTTCTTTGGACGGAGATCGTTCCGTGCATTCGGATTATCGCCGGTTCTCGATTACTCGAGAGGTGGCCGAACTTGGATCGCCCACCGAACCGAGCCGTTCGCTGCTTCCAATCACGGTCTTAATAACTTTGAACGGCCGAAAACAGGGTGCAGACGTCGTTGTCGATGACGACGATGACGAATACGACTATGCGAGAAAGCGAAGAAGATAGCGAGAAAGAAAGAGGCGAAGGAAAGAAAGAAGGAAAGAGAAGGAAAAAAAGCGGTTTGAGAGAATCGGCCATGGTATCCGAGGCGCGTAATAACGACGACGAAGGGCCTCGATCTTCGTGGACAATTTACGAGGGTAAAGTGGGTCATAAATGTAATTATGGCCAAATTATGATTATAGAGCTACCCCTTTGAGAACAGTGCGTCTTGTTCTTCTGCAACGGAAGAATGACGAACACGTTGCAACACGACGGTCGAAAGTAACTCGTTTCTGGATTTCTCCGTTTCTGCGAACCGACAGTTTCCGAATGGTCTCGGCCAAACGGCCGCTTATAGCCTTCCTAAATCTGCGCAGTCGATCCGTGTATTTTACCATGGCGATCTTTGTAAAAAATAATCACGCTCGCGCACTGTACTGACGGGGGAGCATCTCGATTTTCGTCCGCGTGAAAGATAAAGCATGGTCGGGACGAAAGAGGGCGCGGAGAACGAGCATCCTTATTAAAAATAATTCCCATGCGGGCCGGTCCCTCCCCGATCCCACCCACCCACCTCTTCCCCTTTCGGCATTCCGTCAATTAAGAGAGCCCTTCCGATCCAGCGTGGATCCAATTGGAAATAAAGATCATCCGTGTACGGCGCCGGACGCTTTCGCGATCTTTCGTAATCATAGAGTTTCGTGATATGCTTATTAAATCGGGCCAATCGTCGGAGTGCACTGCGCAGCGGTAAAGCCCTCGGGGATTCCTCTACCTCTCTCTCTCTCTCTCCCTCTCTCTCTCTCTCTCTCTGTCGCTCTTCTTCTTCTTTCCCCTTCCTTATACTCGATACTTCTGGTTACCGCTGTGCCTCGGTTATTATACGTTGCGCGCACGGACGCGTACGACGTCGAGACAAGACATCGATCGAGAACGAACGCGATTGCCCTTTCTCGTCGAGGAATTCGTGCCGATTCCTGTGCCACGGTCACCACAACGACGAAAGAGGAAATCTTTATTGGGGATGGAGATCTTCGAAGGCTAGTCGTCCTGGCAGCGAAGACCGCTGTAGGCAGCGTGATCTTGTCTTTAACGTGGCTTCTCCGCTACTGCTTGGGCGCAAGGGTCAGGGCCGAGGGTCGAGCGTGATTTTCCTGGCCCACCGCGTGCCACAATCTCGGCCACGCTTGTGTTTCTGAACCCGGGTGAACCGTTCCTTTTGTTCCTCACCCTCCTTGTCTCCGACTTCGTTGGTGGCAAACATAGACGACGTTTAGCGAACGATAGTTGTGAAAATAGTTCGCATTGTCTTTAAAATTTGAAAATAGAGAAATGAAAATATTATATTATTATATCACATCTGTTTATATTTATTTATTTCAGATTTATGCCAGATGAATTTCCATTAATGTACAAGTTTCTTGGATTCACTTTGCACTTTGGATTAATGACAGAATAGAAATGATTATATAAAATGGAAATCATAGTGTCAGGATCGATATATACCTAAGAACATGGCCATAAACTATGGAATTAAGATAGCTGCGCATTCCCGATTAGTTACCACGTCTAAAGTTACGTAGTTCAGCAATGGTTTTTAAAATGGTTGAAAATTGACAGAAGCGTGCGGGACATCCGAGGTTGATTTATTGGACGTGATATATATAGAGGAACTGTCGAGCGAGGCGGCTGTATCGTAGCGAGCCGCTGTGAAAGGACCGCATAAGATACGTCGTCGCCGTGGAGGACGTTAACGCGGCGCTATGAACGCGGCAGGGGGTTCGGCGTAGCTACCAACCTCATTTTTATGATTATTTGGCGGCGTTATTGCCGCTTGACCCACCATTAAGCGGTTAAATGGGCCGAGGCGAGAGAGTTCCGACCGTACTCTTTACGACACTGGAGGATAGTCGCTACCGGGGTAGACCAAAGGTCTTGACCGCGCGTCTCCGACGTATTTAACCCTCTACCCAATTTTTCGATATTTTTAGTCGAATTCCAGATGAAACCCGATTTCGTTTACCGCGGTGATTTCTTAGTTCGCGGTGCGAACTTTTCTGAGTATTTTATAAGAGAAACGAACTACTCGTCGATCGTTATTCGCAAGTGATGCATGAACGTAACTGGCGTCGTGTTTACTTTACCTGATCCTGCGCATTTCTCGGAGTCTTTCTCGTCCTCGCGTTATGATACCAAGCAGCTCGCTAAAACCACGACGCGGTTCCCCGCCTTAATTCCATTTATCGGTTCGCCATTTTTCGCGATCGCAGCATACATTAAGCCACCGTTGCAACACGTAGTCTCGCGAATATACGGCTAAGCCCATGTTTCATTCATGAGCCATAAAGTTCCTGGGGACGATGGTGGTCGGTGGTGCAACCACGAGGAGCTTTCTGCTCGCTGCGTCGCATCGCAGCAGGGATACGCGAGCTACTTCGACGCTGCTTCCTCGATCTTGACCGCGTGAATTGTATCTATGCGAATCGTATAAGACCTTTCCTCTGTTGGTACCGTTCACGTACAGGATCCAGGTATTCTCACGGTCTTTCGTCGCGCCAAAGTTTCAAAATCGTTATCGTTCCTCGATATCGAGACGTTGTGTTACGATCCAACGTATCGTAGAAAAACCACGTCGGCAAAGCTGGAGTCTTCTCAAGACGAGAAGAAACGAATGAAACCTGAAGATAGGAAATTCTAATCTATATCTGTTTTTGCAAACACCGTTCGTCTTACCAAATACCAGCGAACGTTTGTGCGTGCTGCAAGGAGGTGACAGATTCTTCCGTCGAAACGTCATCGATCGGTCGTCGGGACCGAAGCGAAGGATAGATACGGTCGAACGTCTTCTCCGGTGGCAGTGGTGGTTAACCGGTACGCCGGTTGTCTCATTTGCATTCACCCGGGAACTCGAGCGTCGCAAAGGTTGCCCAGCATATACTCGAACGGAGGGAGATTCTTGCTCTCGTGTATCCCTTCGTGTATTTGTTTGTAAGTCTGTCGCTTTCCTTTCTTTGTTCCCTATTTGAGCTTTGTCTTCCTCTCGCACGCTTCTCAACTCTCTTTTATTCCACGATGGAACGCGGGGCTCTCGTTTCTCCTTCCTCATTCCATTCGTTTTCGTTCTCTTACCATCTATGCAGTTTCTCTGGTTTTCGCGTGGAACATTTCCCCATTCGTGGTGTCGTCGTCGTAGTCATCGTCGTCAGGGTGCTGGCGTAGTCACAACCGCAGGAGGAAAAAAAAGAGACGGAAGGAGAAAGGGAAGAGGATGTATCCTTTGCACGTAGGCGCAAGGTAATCCTAAGTAATCGACCCAACCCGGCAATACGTTTAGCATGGGCGACGCGGCTCGTTGTTACATTCGCCGGCTGCCTCGGTTGTTGCTTCTGCCCGTTTGCTCTTCGTACGGCGTAACGGCACATTTGGTGGCAAACAGGGGACGGAGAGAAGAACATAGAGACGCGAGATGCGAGAGAGGAGACTCTCGTACTAACGGCCAGCTCCGGGTTCGTCGTTTCGAGTTACACGAGTTACTCGCGTACCGTGACCCACGATCGCGCAGATTCCGGGACCATTCGCGAGTTCTTATCTCGTCACCTTTCCCGTTTCCACGACTCCTCTCGCGGACTCCGTTATGACGATCGTTCATCCGCTTTTGCAATTCGTACGCGAGATCCTCACGATACGTCGAAGCCGAGGATGTCCGAATGACTTTCTATCGCCCGTGAGGAATCTTCGTGGTACTTGGATTTCTTCGTGAGATGCTTCGTAGAAAAAAGATACGAAGGCGAAAAGTATAGTCGACGCGTTGCGCGTTCTTTGTGAAGACGAACGCCCTAGTTTCGATCGGAATGCGCATGTCAACGATCGTCCGCCAATATCCGGGATCATCGAGCGTCCTTCACGGTGAAAACATCAGCAGAAGCGAGCAGAGCGTTAAGAATCGCCGGTCGGTCAACGAGGTCTTGGCAAGAAGAAATCTAAGGTGGATGGACGATGGTCGATAGTTTAAACGACCTCGATCTTCGGGATGAGTTTGAGGAAGACGAAAGGCGTCGAACGATTCGCGAGAGAAACTGACAAAGAGAGTGAAAATATGCCTTATCGAGATTCTCGACGGCCTTGCCCGTCGATTTATCACTCTCGCATAATAGGCCGGTGCAGATATTCCAGAGCTTTCGCGAGAAGAAAGATCGTCCTTTTTGTTTCCCCTCCCTCGTTCTCTATCCCTTGCCTCTCGTTTCGTTTCGTTCCGTTTGGTTTCGCGGTGCGATGCGGCTGCTTCGGCCGACCAGAGGGTGGCACGACGCGCTTCTCTTCTCTTCTCTCCTTTTCGCCGCAAGTCTCTTTGCCCGCCTTCTCTAGTTGCTACTCTTTTCTCTCACGACTCGAGAAACTCGATCCAATCTTCTCGAAGGGATCTATGTAGAACGCTCCGCTCATTTGTCTACCGTCCTTTTAAAGTTGTATTTCGCGGCCAGCCGGCACGGCACGTCTTCCTCGCCGTTTCACTCTATACGTTTCTCCCGGCCAGAAACTCGAACTCTTCTTCGCCGGAGGAGCCAAAAGGCGAACCGGATGCGCTCGATACACGCTATGCCACCTATCACTCTGAATCATTTTGTGTAAGATCGCTCGCTCTCGTCATGGACGAGAAGCTTTCGCGCGAGTGTGGGGCGTCGGGAAATTTTCGATAGTCGCCGTTTCGCACGGTTGCCGATCGGGGAAAACAGCCGCGGTAGATTAGAGGAAAGGCGCCGCATGACCCGATTCCCAGCGTCACTTGCCGATATTTCAAGCGGAATATTTCATTGCTAGATCGCACACCGGAGCTACCGACTATCGAGTCAAGGATGTGCTTCTTGTTCGTGCTCGTACTTTAGTCGGCTTTCGTACAGCCGGATTCGCGAGCTGCTCGCGAAAGCGACAACAACGGAAGGTTCCTTGCCCACATTAAAGCCGATAAATATCTAAAGGAATCTTGAGAAGCATATGCAGGAAACTTGCTCGCATTCGCGATGATCGAGGAGCTGTCGTCGCTCGCCGCGACTTTCAACCGTACAAACGATTTTATTTCCTCTGCCGTTCGATGCATAGACGTATTTCATTGAAATGGACAGGCTGTTTCGCTACCGTGGAACGCTTCCTCCGAGCTTGTGTGTCCGCTTCTCGGTTCTCCGCGTGGAAAAGCGGTACGTGCAATTACGTCGATAACGTCGTAGAAACACGTTGTTCGTATCGAGAAATCGGGATACCAACGAGAGATGCGCCATAGAAGATGCGCAGAATAGAAAGCGGCGGAAGGGGATATATTTCTGTTGAATTCTCAATCTAGCCCAGGGCAATCGACAATGACACGCTGGCAAACGGCATCGGTACGTTGGTTGCTTCATCGGTTACCTCGTCCCATTTCTCGTTTCTCTCTCTCCGTTTCGTTGGTCGAACGGCCGTATTTTTTGCGGGCTACAATTATTCCTTTCAAATTACCAAGCGGGGCTACACCGCGGAAAACTTATAATGCCCCAAAGTGGCCGAGCGGTCGCACGCAACAAGAACAGCACGGTACCTCTCGGCCAAATAAAAAGCCCGCTGCGGAGCGCACGGTCTGCCAACGTTTCCGTCCGTGACCGGTGAACCAGTCGAGTCGGGTCTCGA
>NT_176548.1:1322525-1324597 GCF_000188095.3 Bombus impatiens | reverse complement strand
GCGAAATTAGAATCTCTTCGTTTCGCGTGTGTTCGCGCGACAATTTCACCGAACGATCGTTGCGCCGTCGATTATTTTGTAGATTTTTTTCGAACGACCTCGCCTCTTACCCGGTCGGTTTTCGGTACCAGAAAGAATGACTTTCTTGCGAGCACCGGAACCCCGTAATTTGGTCGGCCACGCGTAAACTAGGTACTGTAAGAGAGCGCGTTGAAATCGTTAAAATTACGATTTCGAACGACGCCGCTCCTGTTTCTTCCTCCGTGCGCACAGAAACACCAACATACGTTTTACCATCAGCTCGTGGCCGTGTGTAGATTGTCGCGAAAAAAATGATTCCTCGAAGTAATCATCGTTACGCGTCCTTAACGCGTCGATCCCTTGCGACCGAGGTTTCGAAAGCGAATCACAGAGCGGAGCAAGAGGAAGCGGCGCGCGAGTTAAAAAGACAAAGGCGATAAACTCGGAAGAAAGGGCAGATGTTGCGGATGAACTGAAGAGGGAAAGCATATCGGTTGATTCACGGTGCGCCGAGAGCGCAAACCGTTACGAGTAATTGGTTCTCTAGAACGCGAATTCTGAATTCCTAGGCGCGTGCCAATGCAAACGTATAAAATACGAAGCATTTCCGTAATCGTGGTACGACACGACGTTCTCGCGTTCTTCGCTTCAACCGTAAACAGCCGTTGTTCCTGTGACGGTTGGCTATGGCTACGGCGTGAATCGCTAAAGAGGATCGCGAAGGTCAGCGAGCAGCCGCGAAAGCTAATGTTTCCCTAATTTTTTGACCGCAAACTCGAACGGGATTCGTCTTTCGTTGTCGCTTTTCTGTTGTTATCGTGATAAATTTCGGATATTTAAACGACTGATGAAAGTGAGAACTTGCCTCCGTGTCATCGTATGCAAATCAGCTTCTCCATTCTGCTCACATTTCGCGAGTCCGTCCCCTTTCGATTTCTATTTAACATCCTGGAATCGATATCGAGAAGGAACATACATAAAATATCTGTCACGAGCGTCGTAAAAGTCGAATTAATCATCGAGGTGTCGATGGGAATCGAATTATTCGGAAGATGGTCGCGGGAACGCAGTAAAGATCAAACGCGAGAGGCCGCCCAGTTTTTGCTTCGTTTCATGGCAAATAAAATTTATCGGACTCTCTAGGTGCGAGATCGTTAAATTTGGCGAGGAGTCGGCGGTGTTAAATGCCCGAGAGTAGAAGAGAGACGATGCGCGTAAAGGAACACTGTCGTCGAGCAAGGTTGTGTGAAACATGAGACGCGGTCTCATATTTGCTTTCCACCACTATCCTTAATGACGTTGTAGCGGTCGAAGACGACAATGAGATTATCGCGAGATAGTCTCGGCTGATACATACATTCTACCGGCACGGTTAATCTCGTCGTCCCTTTCATGCTCATTTTCTCGTTCGTTCGATTCCTTGGAAAAAGAAAAACGTAGAACGAAACCATGCGAATTTGTTAGCAAATAAACAGATAAAACGGAAAATCGATGAAGTTGGCGGCTAAAGCTGCGCGAAACAACGCGACGTCAGATTTGAGCGACGAGTCGTGGATGCACGATTGTCCGTCGGTCGCAGAAGATTATCAATGCATTCTCGAATCAAGCTGTATACGTAGGTGCCATTAGGAGAGGTGCGCTTTATTTGAACGCATGGCCACCACGATGTTTTTTCATATTTTGCGAGACGAGGAAAATTAGTTAAATGTGTAATAACGCACAAAGAGGAGACAGCAGAGACGAGGAGATGCTCTCTTCCTTGCAGCGGTTGTCCCGGGTCAGATGCCGGTATTCATGTGTCTCTCCGCGCCTCCTCTTTCTCTTTGTCTCCTCCTCTTCCTTCTCGTTACTCCGTTTCATCCGTCGTATTCCTCCTCCGTCAGTGTCTTATTCTTCGAGCTTTTCTTCTGCTTGGTGTCCGAGGCCCGACGCACAGAGAGCTAAGTCGTAGGACCACACGCGGAGAATCACGCTATCTCCTTTACGGTTTAACAAGACGCTAACTCGGGAATCGTTTAGGTAGGTTATCGAGCACCGGATAACGGCAGCAA
>NT_176548.1:1317260-1321600 GCF_000188095.3 Bombus impatiens | reverse complement strand
CCGCCGCCGCCTTTTCTTCTTTCGTTTCAACTTCAATCGTATTGCCACTGGTTTCGCATCTTCCTTTGTGCACTTTTCTTTTACTAAATTTCCGAACGAAAGCGCGTCGCAACGAGCTTCCGACGATAAGAGAAAATCGGCGGCGCGTTTTTAATCAGCGATTGGCGAGCATTCTTCCGTTGAAAATTTGACGGGCGCGTTCGCGCTGTAAAACGACTTTCTGTATTTTGCTCTTTATCAGCGGTCAGCCGTGTGAAATTACGCGGCGAAAAGGTGTTGATTCACCCTGCGATGCCATGGCAAAAGCCGCGCGGAAAATTGTGGAAAGAAACCGCGTTTCGATCGATGCTCTGAACGAAAGCAAACTTGCGAGCAATCCTAACAAGAAACGAGTGTCTTTTCCCAGCATCGTACGGATCCCTGTCGTCGTTCGTTTCCTGACAACGTGTATGTCTCTGGCCTATTAATAACGATGAAATATGTAAAGCGCGCAGCGAGGGTAACGTTTACGAGCAACAAGAAAAGTATTACTCGCGAAAGCAATAATTATGACGCAGCTGTAATTAATTATTGCTGCTCTTGATTTACCGCGATCGATTATCTTTGTGTTACGAATATCATGCACTCGTTTTATCGTATACAGCCTGAATCGATACTAATTAAAAAAAGGAACAGGTACTGTTATTATCGATAATTACGATCGGGTCAGAAGTTCTCAGGTCTACTTTTTGCTCGATGTAAAACCAACTACCGCGAATTATCTAAAGCGTTTCGCGTCCTGCGTTCCTGTTCGATACACATATACGTAAGCACATACATAAGTAGGTATGGGCGAAGATGGCGCGATGCTAACCACTTGGGCGCGATCATGACGCGACGCGACGACCACGTTTTCCGCGAATTTACGCGTTTTCCAAGGAAATTCACGCGAGCCGTGCCTCGTTTCGTGCGATATTTATCGCATGCCGTAATTGAAACGTTCGTGTGGTGAAACCACGCGATATCCGATCTAACCAGAGTTTTTCTTTCTGTTCCAGGTAAGATGGACGACGTTTGCCTCTGCACGCTCTCGCGTACGTTTCATTCGTAGGTAGGACAACATTCGAAGGCAAATTCGAAGAACGGCATACGTGCCACGTTAAGAGAATGATCTCGTGTGAAAAACGGCAAGCCGAATAGTAATTTTTCTATGACCGATCGAAATGCAACGTCTGAATTCGCGTACGGTGCCACTTCTGCCTTCGGAGCGGTACAGTCGATCGCGTCTGCAAATCTTCCCATCCTTTCTTTCGTTCTTTGTTATTCGCATTGCACAGAGTCGGCTATGGTTGTTCCGGGGAAAGGAGAGCAAAGAGAGAGGTAAACCGCATATAGCAGATCGTATACGTGCAGTGTAGCGAGGAGAATGAGATATCGGACACTGACCCGCGCAATGTACTGCTCGACTACGATTCCTTACGAAGAATACATCATTTACTCTTTACTCCGCTATTGTACTGACTGCTTCGGATGACAAGCGGCGGTATTTCGATAAATATGGTACCTGTCGCGGATATTATTTAGAGACGGTTACGACATAATCTAGAGGCTCAATTCTTTCCTTTTTCTTCTTTTTTTTTTCGTTTCTCGAATAGCCACGCGCGCGTGCACAAACGGACCTCCGCGTTTCCAAGTTGCAACGGACGTCGGCTGTGAAATCACGAACGGATTACAAACGAATATTTTCGAGCTATCGATCGTGAAACGGTGTCGATCGATCGCAAATAATGCGAGCTGGAGATTTCGCTCCGCGTTCCAATGTACCGGTGGTCACGGTTGTGGAGCGTGGGTATAAGTGGCATGGTGAATGTGGTTAGATTCCGAGAGCCCGGGATAGCAGCAGGAAGAGGCTAGTCACCGGTAGCTAGGTGGCCAGTTAGCGGCCAAGTGTCGTGTTTGCGTTGGCTCGTCGTAAACCTGCCGAGAAGAGGGATCCTGCATAGCCACCGTGGAGGAGGCTGCGCCCATCTTTACACCCTTCCTTCTTCTCTTCCTCTTCCGACTCGATCGAATATCGTTCTTCCGACAGCGGCCTTCGCTTCTTCTCTCATTCCGTAAATCTCATAGCGTAAAATCAACTTGATCGATAGTCACACGCGGTTACGTAAAAAATGATAGGATGAGACCTTTCAAGCAACGAATAAAAATTGTTTTCCCTCGGACGCGATAGTTAACGATAGTTGACATTTAACGTCGCAAATTTTGACAGTTCGTGCGTAATCGTTGAAGACCTTGAAATTTTATTTTCTCGATCACGGCTCCGAATTTCATCGTTTCTCGAGTAATCCGGGTAGCTTGCCTGTGATTAACGTCGCGACATATCGGCCACCCGTTTCCTTCGTGGTACTGCCAGCATCTCGCGCTCGTCAATAATATTATCCATTTTGGTTTTCGATGAATCACGAACACGGAGCGAATCGACCAAAAGGAATCGGGGCCAGATCGTGTCGCGGTCAACGGGGAACAGGTTTTCTATCAAACGGTCTGTGTACCCATCTCTCGGCTGGTTCGTGGTTCGCACGTATCTCTAGCTGACACCCTAGTGGATCGCAGGCAATTAATCAACGAGAACAGCGAAACGATTTGTAGCCGACTATCCGTGTAGATTTTGGCGGTGTTACATAGTCGACCGCGTCTTGTTGTTTATTTATCGTTAGCCGTATACGATCACTGTGAATCGTTATAGACGAATAATTAAACAGTCATCGCCGAAGCAGGTTTCGATTCAACGGATCGGCACGTTGAGAAAAACCGAGGGATTTTTCCTGCGACGAGATCTTCGATCGATCTATACACGGTGGGTCGTGGACTCGTGAAAGACATTTCCGATAGTAAGTAGCTTCGTTTGAAATTCATATGCGAATTGTGGTTTCCAAATGTCTAGTTCGGGCGGTACCTCACTCTGGAAACGAGGCAGGAATGCGTTCAAACCGAGCAGCTGTAATGGAAAACGCAGGGATCATTAAGGCCACCGGTAAAAAAGAGAATTCTCGGTTTTTACCGTTCCCGTAAGTATCCTCTCGCGTTCTAGAGGGTGCAGCGGAACGGATAACATTTACCGAAGACGCTAAAGGCGGCGACCATGCGAAGCGGCCTTGACGTATTTTCTTGCACCGTTCGTATACTCGTTTTCGACCGCAAAAACACCGGTCGTTCGATTCTTCCTCCACTGACCCGACCTCGTTCGAACGATCCGCACCCATAAATCGATCGATTTTTCTTACTGCAAGATCGCTAGATGATTTTCCTGCTAACCGTGAATTAATAATTGCCCTTCTTCGTGAAAAAATTCCGGGTTCGAGAAATTCGAAGTTATCGAGATGTTGGCGCTCTTCTGGCGGTCTGATCGCACGGCATCGAAGATGGGAAGGAGAACGACGACGCTAGAGAATATTAGGCGAAGGAAGACGTGGCTGACGGGACTGGTTTTGTAGCGTAGTCAGTGTATGCTTACCTCGCAGCGTACAAAAGGGCGCTTTCTCGCGATAATCCTTTATCGTTGTCCGGACATCGCTCGAATAATCTGTATTCATAAACGGCAGAATCATTAGCGGGTTCTTTCTGAAGAAGAACGAGTGCGTAGGGTGGCACCCCGTGTGCTTGCCAGAGGTAGCGATGAAAAAAGAGGCAAGAAAAGAATGCGCGGGAGAAATGGGTACGCTCGTCCGGCGTGTTAAAGCCATTCTGACAGAGACGAATACCGTTGATTCCGTTAATTTCGTCGACAGAGTTTCTCGAAAGAGTTGAGGAGGGAAGACACTCGAACATACACGCTATAACGGTTGATCTTCTCGCGGCGGGGCGATGCGTAGCGCGTATGACAAGAGGATCGTGCAAGGATCGGAACGACTGTGTCTCGAAGAGGATCTGGATTTCGAGCAAGCTCGTAACTCCTGCCGCCGCAGTGGCGGTGTGAACGGGAGCGGAGCCAGAGAACAGGGCGTGCCGCGGTAACCCCGTAGGTGTTACGTAAGAAGGGATCTAGCGGCGTTCTTCCTTGTTCTCGGCCTCCTCCGGCTCCTCGAAGAGAATTTCGCGTTCGTGGTCGAGGCGGGCTTACGGTGAGTGCACGTTCCTGCCGGGGAAGGCGCGTCATAACTCAGAGACATCAGCGTTCCGTGATTACGAGTCATTAAGGGGCCGCGAACCGGTCGCTAGCGCAGTATACCCTTTGTACGTATGGTTGCGCGTGTATGCGCCCACCGATACACGCTCCCCCTTGACCGAAAGCGTGCGTGTGATCGCGCGACAACGCGGCGACGTACGCACGCGCGTAACCGCTCGTTCGTGGTTCGCGGCTC
>NT_176548.1:1310109-1317091 GCF_000188095.3 Bombus impatiens | reverse complement strand
CCGAGTCGAGTCACAGCCGGGCCATTCAGTCGAACCACGCGGTCGTGGCCGAGTCTCCTTCATATTTTAGCATCGTTCACCGCGGGAGTCCTAACCTCTCTTTCCGTTTCCCGCTCGTTCCGACTTCCTACTATCGGTCCCGTCAGTCACTCCTTTTTCTTTCGCCCTTTCTTCTTCTCCTCACGCTTTCAAGACGCCTTCGCACCAAAGTAGTTTCCGCACCTGTCAAGCTGCTCCTCGTATTCTCAAACGAATACCGAGGTTAAACAACGAGCGGTCGAACGCTGCCCACGCGGACTCGGTTCGTCACGGAATTCGCTTCTCGATCGGCCGCCGACGATTCGATCCGCGGGATTTTCTGGCTAATGGAGCAATCTATAAAGTCGCGTGAAACGCGGCTGAAACTTTCCGCATATTCGACGGGAATAACCGCGCGGTGATGCGCGCAAGAAAATATTTACGCGAGGCCGCAGGCGAACTGTTGGCGAGCAAGAAACGACTGGTCCGCGACATCCTCCTCGGGACACTACCTAATGTTCGCCTCGCATGAGACGAACTTACCTCTTGCTGCGAATTACAGTCCTACGTACCGCGACACCAACCTTTGTTATATTGTTCGTCGTTTGTTTCTTATTCGTAGATCACAGGGAAAAACTGCGCGGAATTTATCCGAGTTTTCTCTGGCTCGGCAAACGCGTGTTTCTACTAGGTGGGAAACGATCGGGTGTCTTTTAACGGGAAAGGGAGCAAGTTCCAACGCGAACGGCAATAGAGAAATGAAATCCGAAAAACGGTGGAAAGAGAAGCGAGGAGGACGTGGCTCGGTGAGAGTGGATGTATCGGTCGAAAGAGTTAATAGCCCGTGCGAAAGGCTCGTAAGATTCTTGCGTGTTCGATACGGTAGCTTAATGTTCCTCGATAGGGCGTTCAGAAGCTCGGCGAATGCTCGCGGTTCGTTCGCGAAAAGCCTCGGGGCAAACAAACTGCTCGGAGGCAGCGTAAGCGGTCTGGTTCTTTCCGCTCGCGGTTATTTATAACGCGCAAAGAGCACCGAAAGACCGGTGCGTTAAGGGGTTTTTGTCAAGCAGCCGCGTCGAGTCGGATAAAAGTCGCGTCCGGCGCAGTTCCAGTGCCGCGAAATTCGCAAAAACTGTGTGCCTTCGCCGCGAACAATCTCGCGTTTATGGCAACGGACGCGCCTATCTGGTCGTTCCGGAGGAGTGCAGCGACGACGACGAGGAGCGCGATCCAGGACCGAGGACGACGTCCCTGAACTCCGTTGCTCGCCTGGCCGTGCCACAGCGAAGTCGCGACGAAGAGGAGCGAACGGGAAAAAAGGGATGGCGAAACGGCGCGGATATTATTTGCCATTAAAGCGAGGGACAATTTAAAAGCTATTACTATTACTCACGGCCTTCGTGTATACGCGGTCCGTTGGCTGACCGCTCTTGCCTGGTCTCCGCTGCGATCGCGGACACACATTCGAGCCTCCATGGTTTTCTGCAGGCTGGCTCCGCCGCTTCTTCGGGACCGGGATCGTTTTGCGTGACCGAGCGCGTTTCGCGTCAATCCTCCGTGTTCTTTCTCGTGGCTGTGCGATTTTCACGCCGGGTCATCGTATCTGCGCGTCTGCAGAACGGAAAACAAATTCTCGCCGTTGGCCGAATCCCGAATGGAAATCGTTGTCGACGATCGCTACGTCGATCCAACGAACGCGTCGAAATATCAAAGGTGTTTTACCGCGTTTTATGCAACGGTGATAATGCTAGTTTAAGTAGTATTACTGTTCGCATGAATAGGGAAGCAACGAAGACAAGCGGCTACCGGTCTCGCGATCGCGTCTCGTGTGCACGAGCACGAGGTAGGAGAGCGAGAGATTAAGATCGGCCGGTGAAGAAAAGCCGGTTACGTTGACGTATGCGTGCCGCAACTCCGTTAAGACGAACGTCCGGGAAGAAGGGGAGCCTGGAACAGCAACGACGTAGAGGGGAAAGAAACAAAGAGATAAGGATGTGAAGAGAGGTAAAAAGCATGCGGCGGTAGAGAAGTAAAAGTCTCACGAGGTCGCCTCTCGTTAGTCTCGGATCTTTGAATAATGGCATGGGTCCATTAAACAAACAGCAATTTCGGAGACTCAGGCTCACGCGGCTAACTCGATGAAATTCTGGCCGGAGCGCTCGCCGGAAACCGTTAACGTGTCGCTGGCGAGTTTGCGGCAAATCGGCCTGTAATTCTGGGCGGAACAATTAGCTGGTTCGTAAATGATCGTCCATGTGTGTGCGCGTGGCTGAATGCCGCAGGAAATTGCTTTACGACTCGCGGATTGTTCCGCGGGCCGTGAACGCCGCTTTAATCGAGACTTATCGAATCGACGCGTCGCCCCTTCGCACCGACCATTTCTTTCTTATTGCCTTTCTTTCCACGCAAGCCGCGATCCTGAAATCGGCACAATTTGCTCGGACACCGAAACACCGGCTCCTTCTTTCGTTCTTTCGCCGAGATGCGTGATTGCGATTATTACGAAACCCACACGCTCTACTAAGCCCACCTCGTCCGTAACCGGAGGCAATCGTTTCTTTGCGATTTCAATTCTAATCGTCGCGTCCTACACCTGCCGTGAACACACGCGCCAGTTGCGGCTCGGAGTAGACATCGTTCGGTGGACTTTGCGATCGAACGTTTTACGCAAAATGCGCTCGAAAGAAAAGAAAAGAAAAAATGAAAAACACTGGGCATCGGTTCGTTTCTGCGAGGAAAAAGAAAAACGACGACGCGTCATCAGCGTCGCTTCGTCCCGAGCTCGCAGGACTAAGCGCGCAGGACCAGGAGTGCTGCTTTTATCGGAAACCGTCGGTCGTTCTTCCGTCCAGACTCCCGGCCTCGCTATAATTAGGTGTAGGTCTTTCGAGGGTGCAGCGATCCGCGTTCGCGATATTCCTGTCAGCGAGGAACAAACTGGCCTCGTAGGAAACTGGGCCTTACCGCGGAGGACTTTCGAGACAAGCGGCCGATAGGCAATTAATCTCGGCTTCGCCACTCGCCCCTTTTCTCGTTCTCGGTTACCCTCGTGGTCTCCGACGACGAGAACATTGCGACAGCGAAGAAAAAGGACACGCGAGGTGGATGAAAAATTTCGCGCGGTATCGCTGTCCGTATACGCCGTCCAATTTGAGAGCGATATCTTAACCCGTCGGTGGCCACTGCGCCGCAATAAATAATGCCGGCCGCTGGAACGGCGACGGAAGGCAGCGCGGCGATGCCGACTTCTGGACGTGGATCAGAGCGCGGCGTTTTCACGCGGATCTCGTGGCCAGAATCGTTCGAGTTTCGCGACGAGCGGTTCAGAATCGTCGCGTAGCATTTACGAATTTAATTAAGGCACGCAGAGTCGACGAAGAAAAACGGTCGCGCGCGTCTTCCAAGTGGCAAGATCAAGAACCACGGGGCGAAACGATCGCATGCGCGAACAGGTGCATTGCACCTCGTCGTTCCGCGATCCGATGGATCTTGCGCTCTCGATCGTACGTGTACGTGTACCGCCTACGGTGCCGGATTATGGAACGATATCGCTGAAACGACGGAGATCGAGTTCTCTCGATCGGCTCTGCCGCGTGTTCGTTCCTTTCTCCGCGGTAAGCGTTGCGTGTTTCCATCGGAGCGATCGAGAGGCGAATTCGCAGGAGTTCGTTTCGTCGGCTCGCTCGGTCGTTAGCGGGAAGAGTAGAAAGGCGTTTCCGGTGAAATAAATTTGCCAGACGGTCTGACCTTGCACGAAACACGACGATCGTTCCTCGACTCTCGTTCTGCCACGGATTCTACAAACGCCACGGTTGCCCCTTTCCGTCTTCTGTCAAACCGCCCCCTCCCTGTCCCTATGCGGTAGAAGCGCGACGCACTAATTCGATTGCAATTCTCGTAGATTTCAATAGGCTACATCGCGGCGAAGCAAACCGGTCGCTTTCGTTTCGCACAGAGAACCACGTACGAGTTGATTTTCAGGTCCGAGATTTAATTCGCGATTAACAGATTTGCACGATCTCCAGTGAGTTAAAGGGAAACTCGTAGCCGTCGAAGCGCCATTCACCGCTACCATGTGTGGTAAAACACGCTCGCGCCGGTTTATTCGCTTTATACGGACGCTTTTTGAAACAATCCTGGCGGATGCTGATTTTTCCGATAAATTGACTCTCTCGGCGTAAAGAGGTTATTAGGCAGCGAGTGTTGTGTTAGCTGAGAACTTTTGCTTGCGCGTACCAAACGACCGCTAATGCGTACGATTATTGGCTTGTGGCATCGTTCGCACGATCCGTCGGACCTCTACGAGTCGAAGAAAGGAACTCGATGGTGAGGAATTCGTTAATCGCGTCTCTGCGTGTTCTCTTTGTGACTGGTGCCTATCCCCGTTAATCGTCATTCACCGCGTGCCGCTCGGCACCGATGAAAAGTATCGACGCAGTCCGAGACGCTTCGTCATGCAGCCGCACTCTTAGCATCGCGTGTTCCTTGACTGTCAATTGATCGATACGAACGACCTCTCGCTCGTCGTGTGTCAATCGTACGAATGCATGGTCTACGCGCGGCTGCGAGCTTGTCAGCCAAGAATGTCGTCCTCAGCCCCTGCGTCGTCCTGCCCCCCTCTCGAACGATTACTCGCAGATTCGACTAGAATTGAAACGTAACAACGCGGACTGGGTCGCCGAAGGTGGTTTCGTGCGTGCCAATTAAATTCCCGATCAAACGGCGGAAGGCTCGTCCAATTAGCGTGTTGTAACGCGCAAAAACGGTTCGATACGGTGTGTACACTCGAGTCGCGTTGGTTGGTTCGATCCTACTGCGATATGGCAAAGCGCGAGCGATGACCTGAATAGCGCAAAAACGATCGGTTCGGTGAAATTAAGCGTATCGAGGTGCACGAGTCTCAGCGGTGCATCGATAGGAGATCGGTGCAAAACTGACGGGATCGGTAATTAACGTCCAGCGAGAACGGTCGCCGGAGAGTTAATTCAAACCGCGATATTCGCGATCCCCGAAACGATACGGATGCACGCGTGTTCGCGTCCGTACTCGCTGTGCCGCGACTACACTGGGTCGTCGGTTGAATCCGTCGCGACGGAGTTTTTCGCGGCTTTCGCTCGTAATTAACGTAACTGGCTGTTCCGTTAATTTGGCAAATTAATTCCGTTAATTCGTGATTCGTTCGGGACGAAGAGACGCTGTCCGTGTTCACAGCGGAATTTATTTGAAGAAAAAACCGTGGAAATTATTTCGAGGTACGGTGTATCGATGAGCCAGATCTTCGTTGTTGACCATCGTGAGACGCTAGCTGCATAAATTAATTACCGAGGCGGATTTCTACCGTTTGCCGACTAACTTTGCGATTAGAGAATCGCACCGGTTTAATCGGGCGGTCCGATCCGTGGCGGATTTAAATCGAATGGAGCTTGTTTTGTCGTGATTGCCGCGCGTTAATAGCGGTCGTTCGATGTCAACACCGAGGATTCCCACGACGGAAGGCAACATTGTCGTTGCGTTTTTCGGTCGGCGTCGAGATTCGCGAATTATAATCGGCCTGGATTTGTATACGGTGGGACCGAGAGGAATCGGCGCGTCGCGTAAAAGACAGAGGCGAAGTAACCGATTTCTCACGAGGTCGATTCGAGGGAGGCAGTGTGGAATCTAGGGACGAGAGAAACACAAGAGGCGAATAGGCGAAATGAAAAGGAGAAGGAACGGGGTTCCCCGGCGGAGGCGGGGACTGCTCTGTCGAGGCCCGCGTGCGCCGGCCCGGAGGTTTTACATTCCGCGAGGATTTATCGTAGGAAAGAACGTGTTCGCCGGTGTAGAAGCAGCGTCATGAAGGGGACCGTGATCTGACTACATCTCTTATGCGCGCTATATATCAGCGTGCCGGCAGGCAAGAAGGAGAAGGTCAGGAAGAGAAGGGTAACTACGCCGGTGAGTCTTGTGCCCTGGCCACGAAGAGACACGTAGCTACGTCTGTATACATACGTACAGAGCAGACAAGCCAAAGGTACACCAGATAAAGGTGTACACCGTGGTAGAGTTCGTTTTCGGGCTCTCTCCACCGAAAAAGGGAGAGAATACCGGAGAAAACAAACACACGAAGGAGATTTTCGTATTATTTCTGGGAATTCTTGGGGCGATCGTCCTAGCGATACCGGGCAGCGGGACTCTCGGTGCCCTTTTTCCTTCCATCTTGGTCGGAGGATCCGAGATGGACGAGAGAGAAAAACGAGGAAGGAGCAACCGGCAGAGAAAAGACGGGTTCGGTGTAATCGAGATGACTCGTGGCTTCGCGAGTCCGACGAGACTCGGCGCGACGACCAACGTCCTTTCTTTCCGGCTACTTCTGAAAAAGGCTGAAACGCGAATCTCGGTTTCTTCTTGCGTTTTCAACGTTGTCGCTTCGGCAACCGTCGCCACTGAGTTTTTAGGTAGCGGACTAGAGACAGGAAAGGAACGATTAAGCATCGCTGACCGATCGTCAGTGTCCCTTGCTTCTTATCAACTGTCTTTAAAGCGAAGATTTGAAGGCGACTTCCGCCTTTCTGTCCCGATTAGGACGCTGTCAGCGGCCTGATCTGTTTTGACGGGATGAATCAGGTGAAAACGAGATGAGCCAATCCGATTACAAGATTCCCTCGACTACCAAGGATTAAACTGCTGGAACGGTACGACTGAAAGGCCGGTGTATGTTATATGTATCTCTTCCGGCGAATCGTGGTCGCGTTTCGTTGAAATTTTCGCGACGAGTGACGCGGCACAACGTAATTAAACGAGTTCGCATTATCCGGCAGTTTAGTCTAACGTCGTAGGAGACACTTGTTTTTTGCGCGATCGACTGTTTGATCGAAGCTCGCGCCGAAGAATCTCTTCTTTCATTCTCTCGCCGTTTGCTCGTTTTTCTGACCGGCTCGCTCTCTTCTTCCACCTTTGTATGCCGCTTTTTCTCCGTTGCTCG
>NT_176548.1:1308982-1309726 GCF_000188095.3 Bombus impatiens | reverse complement strand
TTCTCCGTTGCTCGTGGCGTCCCCCCGTGTCGCCACTCGGTGACGATAGCCTGGCTTTCGAGAGCCGTAAACCTAGGCTTAATTACCAATTAGACGTAGCGCGGAGGCACGCTTTCGCCCGGTAAAATCGATTAGTGGCATGGGACACGACGAGTACCACGGTGTATTGGTCGCGGACTGCGCCTTCCACTCTCGCACCAATTTACCGGTACATGAGCATACACTCTTGGCGGCCGTGCACCTACGTTATGTGACACACGACACAACCCTATCGCTGTAACCGGCAACCGGCGCCCGCTTATGCAAATCGAGCGCGTCGTGGAAAAGCATGGCTCACCCTCGCCGCCACTACCCCGCCGCCACTACCCGCCGCGCTGCGCTTCGTTCTCCTTATCGATTCGACATTTACCATGGCATTTAGATTCGTTTCTAACACCGGATAATCCGGCCGATCCACGGCGTGATCGGCTCTTTTCCTTGGTCTTCTCTTTTTATCTTGGGCGTTCGTGTCGTGACGACGTGAGAAACGAGGACCACAGGGACGGGTTATTCGGGAAACAAATAATTAATGCGTTTCACAACGCTTTTGAGTATAGATCAGTGGTGAAAGATAAACGAACGTGAAAGTGGACTGAGTTTTATTGCCGCGGCATTTTCGGTTTTAGTTTTCGGTGACAGGAGAAGTATCCAGTGTCCGCTGGGTAACGCCGCGGCGCGTCGCGCCGGCACATCGACACGGTGCAT
>NT_176548.1:1308194-1308971 GCF_000188095.3 Bombus impatiens | reverse complement strand
CCGCCGGTAACGCAGGAACTCCTGGACCCGGGTATCAATTTATGCGGTGCAACATTGTCGGAACGCGCTTGGCCCTGGGCCTGCTGCTGGGGGGCAATGGGATGGGCCACACGGAGAAACCCTGTATTCGAGGAGAGTGCCTTGTAAGACCGTGTTGGAGGTCAACGATAATTCAGGCAGGAGAATACCAGACCGGTTAACTTTCGAGCTGAAAGAACTCCGCTTAAAATTATGCTCGTTCGATTCGAGCACGGCTTCCTCTATTTCTTTTCTTCTTATTCTTCTAGTGTCTTGCCTCTTCCTCCTCCTCCTCCTCCTCCTTCTCCTTCTTCCTCGCCTCTGTCTCCTCTTTTTTTGCTCTTCTTTCTTTGCTACTTCTGTTTCTCTCTCCACCTACCTTGCATCGTCTTCTTTTTTTCATTTCTCCTCTTCGAAAAGGTGTCGTCCGCCGTTGGATCAATGACTCGCACGCACTGACGGATTCTATATTACCGTGGCGTGCATTTTGATTAATTTCCCCCGGCCCGGCTGGATGGGCGGCAAGAAACGATACACGGAGAGAAAAGGTTCCTGCGGTTGTCTTCTTTCGACGTTGTTTTTTAGCCGGCCAACGTTTCGGGTCTATCGATCACGCGTCGAAGTTCCATCGCACGCGCAACTCCTCGATCGCGCGCCGCGATGGACACTCCGATTCCAATTCGATTTGTGACACGACGATGACCCTGTTCTCGGATTTGTTGAGAACACGCAACTATGCGACGAGTCGGGGCGCGAGCC
>NT_176548.1:1307855-1308182 GCF_000188095.3 Bombus impatiens | reverse complement strand
GAGCCGTTGTCCAAGAAAAATCGATTCTCGCGCTGTGCAACTCGGAGGCGGTCGAACAGCGACACACGCGCATACGCGCGAACGTGTACTCTTCTCGTCGAAACTCAATTTGTCAACGGGGATGCGTGGTTTTGTTCCACGAACCGGATTCCGTTTCGATGTACGCGCGACGAGGCAAAACACAGACAACCAGGCACCCACCTCGGCACGCTCGCCCGATTATCAAGCTTGCCTCCGCGCACCTCCGTTTCTTTCCGTTTCTCTTTCTCTCCCAGCTCTCTGCCCCTTTTTTCCCTGTCGCTCCGTTCTTCTCCAGGACCACGGATC
>NT_176548.1:1302111-1307844 GCF_000188095.3 Bombus impatiens | reverse complement strand
GCGCGCGCGCGCGCTAGTAGCCCTTCGAATTAGTCCGAGCAAATCCAATGAATATTCGATGACGATTTTACCCTGTGTAGTCGCGGCGCGATTACTCCTTCGAGTCGGCAGATATCCATGTCGAAAGCGTCGATCTCGTACGTCGTAATTCTCATAACGGTTGCGAATTTAACGGTACCGTTCGCCGAGGATCAAAGAGTTTGCGCGCCAGGATCGTAGAGAAGAGTCCACGGTGGACAGAAACGGGGGAAAGGAGATCCGGCTATTCAGGGTCCTCGAAATTTTAAACAACGACACCGAGGACGTTGACGAGCACGAGTAAGAGCACGACGAGCAAAGATTCGCGATGAAGAGAGGCAGTGGCGGATGTTCGAAGGAGAGACGAGGCTCAGGGAGAAGAGAAACAGCCTCTTTGGGCGATTAAACAACTTAGGGACTACGGGCGAGCAAAGGCGCCGCCTTGTGGACGACGCTGAAACGATTAAATAAATTAGTTGCTCGACAAAGAAGGGCAGCAGCAGGATGACTGGATGGGATCCGTACGAGGGTAATCCCCGTTGAATTCCTCCTAATTATGCACGCTTTACCACCATGGCTATCACAGGCCGTGGAGTGAGCGGGCGATCGAGTGGCGCGAAGAGGAGGAGAGAGCGCGACCGGTGGAAAGGAGCGAAACGGGTAAAAGCGGGAGAGAGAGAGGAAGGAGAGCGCGCGATGCAAGCGCGCCAACTGGCCAGAACAAGAGGCTACGATATTTCCTTCCTCCGTGTTCCTCTCCTTCTTCGCGCTCCTACGTTCCTTCGTTCGATGCGCGCATCCCGTTCTACCGCGAGGTGCCGCAGTTCTACCGTCGGCCGTTTTACTTACAAATTCAATAAGCATATATCATATTTAATGCACGCCCAAAGCCGGGAATGTTTCGACCGCCCTGAACCACCTTTCTCTTCCTCTGACAACGATTCTTGCTCTCTCTTTCGTCCTTCTCCTTTGTGTTTGCTTTCTCTGCTTCGGCTGGCCGCTTCTCGCGGCCAATGCATTTCCGGCCAGAGCAGATCGCTGGATCGCGTCAGCTACACCGCGGAAACTCTTCGAGCGACCGGCCGCGAGAACGAGAACGAGAACGAGATCGGGCAGAAAACCGTCGCGTCCATACCATTTTACGATCGTACCGATCCGTTGCCAGACCTCACGCGTCGCGACGAAAAGCGATCCGGTTCGCGTAAGCCGGATTCGGCAAACCTTCCGATTCGCGATCCCTCTCGAGCTCGATGAGTAACGTTCATTAGTGTCAAGGATCAACAGAGGCCCGGCGATAATATTTCGAAGCAACGTATTCGTCCAAGAGATTCCTTTCCACCAGGCGTATCCGCCCGATAGCGATTCGAATCGCGTCAGATCGCCGCGAAAAGTATCGTGGACGCGTACGATCGGAGGTTATTCGCGAAGCGGCGTGTTTTATTACCCGGAACCAATTACACCCTTGCTCCAATTGTCAGTGCAACAGTGGTTGGCGGTGTCAGCCACCGGACCGTTAGTATTCTTCGGTGGCCCTTGCCATGGGGGCTCTGGTCTACCGACACCTCCGTGTACGCGCTCGATATACACGGCTCTGCACACGCGGTCAACATGCCGATGTACATGCGCGAATGGACAGGGAGCCGACCGCCAGAACGGCCAAGCAAGACCGATGGAGAAAGGAATACACACGCAACACGCTCGAGATCGTAATGCGTTACCCACGGCGGTCGACGTTCGATAGAGAACGAGATAGCGGCACGTCGTACGGTGGGAGGCCACGTATCGGGACGTATCTACTAATTAATTTATACAGGCTCTTTCGAGCGGCTCGCACTAATAGAAACACAGATGTGGAAAAAAGAAGAGAAGGACAGCCGAACGCGAAACCGTCGTCTGCTCTAGTCTTGCCTATCTGACGGTCAATGGTCTCTGGATAAAGAATTCGTGTCAAAGGTAGCACCACGTCCAAGGACAAAATAATACACCGCGCGATACGATTTTCATTGGTAAATCAAAAGGCATCGCGAACGAACCGATTCATTTTGTGCACGGCAAATCGACGGAAAGGGCGTTAATATTATTTATATCGTAATAATTAAGTGCTGCCACGGGCGATATAGCGGTTGAACGAGCGCACGCGCATGCGTTTGCGCGCTGATACCGCGTGCACCACGGGAAGCCATAAAATATCTTTAATGCCTTTCCGATTCAAATTTGGTCCCTAATGGCTGTAATAGCTATCGGTACCGAGGACGAACGATTCGAATCGGCCTTTGCACCTGTACGCCGATGCCTCTGCTGGTAGCAAGCGTGGGTGCGCCTTCGGACGATCTGCCGACAATATCGACGAACCGAGATTAAGACTTTACTCGAGCGTTTTTCTCCTTTTCGATTCCGTTCCGTTCAAACGTTCCGTTCCAGCGGTCGCGTCCTGTTTCGAAAGATACAAACTCGCGTAAAACTCGCGTTCACTGGAACAGCGTAATTATCGTTTGCGTGTGTAAGGGAGGAAGGTGGAAGGCGAGGAGAAAAAAAGATGCCTACGCGAAGGTGTGCACTCACAGCGTCACGGAGAGCAAGATATAATCCGGAACGACTCGAAGTCATGATCGACCGATGGAATCGAAGGTTCTTGTCCGACGACGTTCCTCCGCGTACAATCTCAAGGACACTCGACATCCTGGAATCCAGAACCCGTGGAACCGCGCGCTTGTCGCGGAACTTTTTCGTTTGCTCGTCGTTACCTTCGCCCGAATAGAGGGGAGAACTGTAAGGCAACGGAATGGCAAAAACCGAAGGCAAACGTACGTACAGACCATTTAAATGGTTACGTAAGCCTCGGTCGCCCTTAAAATAGATTCCGCCTGTCTTCGTATCCTTTAATTATAATTATCGGTGATGCGTTGCGATCACCGATGTGCCGGTGGGGAAATACGAGGCGCGTTCTCGGTACGATATATTCGCTTTGCCGCGAATTGCCGTGCACGATAAATATGTCGGATCCGGGGATTCTCGCATTACCTTGGAATAAAAAGGGGCACCAAACCTTCGGCCGAAAAATATAGTCTCCGCAAATACAGATCTAATAACTTGTCCGCTCACGTGGCGCGAAAGAAACTTTCCAAAGCGATTTACGGCGAAATTTACCGGTATGTCGGGCACCGCTGCATAATTCATGGCGCCCTGGGTGCCGACCCCATCCATTCGGCCTGCGACTCCGCGTCCACCGGTGGAGGACCAGTTCGCAGAAAGCGTTCGACCGAGAGAGAAAGTTCTCAGCCGAGTCACCCGGTAAATGCGATCGCTGCGCGATTCGTATTGCCGTATTGCGTAACTCCCGTTACACCGTCGATAACATGCGGAACGTTCGCATTCAAGGGCAAGCGTCGTCGAACCGTGCGAACTATCTACCAACTGGCAAGAAACGATCGCGTATCGTGGCCCGTGTGGATTCGTCGATGGAAACCTAGAGATAGACTATGCGCCACTATAGACGCGAGAAACGACGAGAAACATAGACGAATTCCAAAGTGGGCGGATGAGCGACACTGCTTTCAATAAGGCAAGAACACGGCACTGCAAACCGCAAGTCATGTTGCTTCATTACGCCGCCCCACGTGAGAGTAAGATGAGACTTCGAAACTAACCTAAGCCGCTCTGATGGGACCCGCCTCGTGCGTAGCCAGCCCCCGATAGACCTGCGAGGCCATGTAGCGTTCTCCTGGTTCTTCCTCTTTCTCTCTCCGATCTCGCGCACGGTGGTTACGTTCGGTCTTCTCGCGAGAGGCAAGAAACATTGTCGGATGTTCCACAGTCGAGTTGTAAATTCTTACAGGAATTGCATTTACCTGTACTACACCGTAACGACCGTTAATTAAAGCCGTGCGCTTTTCTGCGCGGATAACCGAGCATTGCGTAATCCTCCTACGCGGCGGATAGTCGACAGTTGCTCGATTAGGAATTATATTCTGCCGACTGATCTCAGACAGTGCCAACTGATTTGGTTGGAACGGAACACGCGTTTTCACCATATATAGCAACGACTCTGATTATCGTCGAAAGGAATACGATAATTCACTGGAATTCTTGTGATGGTTGATGCGCGACTTGTGCGTCTACCGCCTAGAACGCGTTAAAACGATCGAGCGAAGAGAGTCGCGCATCTGCCGTTTCGAGGTTAACCTCGAGAAAGAAGTGGCCTCTATACGACGCGGTTATTCGTCTCTGTCTGCTCGGCCTGTACTCGTCTGCCCGTCCTTCTTCATCTGCTTTCTCCGCGTCGCATCGTGAGACTCAACCGGTATATATATACCAGGAACAAAGAGGAGAAGCGTAATTAAACGCGAGGAGGAAATGCAACGCACGATTACCACGATGCGGTCGCCTCTAAAATGAGTTGGAATCAAGTGGCAGTTACGCCACAAGCCGTACGGCTAATTGGAATTTAGCGGCAACGGCGCCAATGGCGGCGATAGCTCGGAGCACCGCGGTGACTCCGTGGAATCGCAATTTTCAGATTGCACCCGCGTTTGTTCGTCGGTGGGTACGTTCACGAGAACGTCTTACGAAAACTGTCCACGCGAATCGCGGCCGATCGCGATGGAGGATAGTGCGGTGCGGTGTATGCACGCGTAAGGAAATATTCGATAATCGGGACTCCAAGAGGTACGAACACGTGAAATTTGTACATCGACCGCGCGGATTGATTAGACACCGGGCTCGTAATTTTACAACATTGTTACCACGATGTAAGAAACTGAGTCGATGTAATATTTCACAGGACGCGATGCGATAAATCATCGAGGAGATTAACTTTCGAATTCGATGCCGATCGTGCGTTTCGATCCCTGCGTAATTTCGTGAAGGAATTCGCGAATACGGGATTCGGGATGCGTCGCAGCGAGGATTCACGAGTATTCACAAGGCTCCGAGATGTATACGTGCTTGCTCGCGACCAGCCGACGATAGCAATCTACATCCTTAATTCCGCAGGTTGTCGTGGTTCTGCCGGATCGTAAAGTCGAAACGTCAAAACGCACACCGGTTGCCGGTGCACGCCCACCCACGTATGCCTGCCCTCGTATACGGAAGAGTACGTACGCCCCCTTCCTCTCCTTTTTTCCCTCGTTTTTCGCAAAAACTACGGGAGCCCGGCCTAATCGATTATCTCGACCGGAGATTTGATTAATCATTGCTTAACGCGAAGAGGACGTCCTCGCCTGCTCCTCCCTCCTGTCCAAGGTATTCTCGACGCGTATTTAACTCGGCAAATTTTACTTACGTCTGTTTACGTTTCGCGATGAGCGACTGGGACGCGATAGCAACGTATGCCCTGCACTGTACACGCGGATCCACCTCGCTAGTGATTTCGAAGCAGACAAAAACCACGGATTACTCGCGTACACTGTTTTCCGCAAAATTACATTCTATCGACTTCTTTCATTTACACCTCGTTTCCTGCGCATTAGTTTCTTGCTAGCCGTTAAAATTATTAGCGAATTCCGACTCTGCCGGATGCACGATTCTCAGGCCTCGCGTCTCCTTCGTTCCACGATACCGTTGCAAGCAGCATTATTTTTTCCCGCGGTTTCTGCCGACCGAAGACGACATTACGCACTTCCTCCGTTCTTTTCGGAGTCGATTGACACGCGTTGCATCGTCGCCGACCAGGAATGGAAAAGGAGAAAAGGCAAGGCAGGAGGATCAGGCGACTGG
>NT_176548.1:1299498-1301477 GCF_000188095.3 Bombus impatiens | reverse complement strand
CAGGCGACTGGGAGGGAGGGAGGGAGGGAGGGAAGGAGGGAGGGAAAGAGGCAGTAAAGAAGTTACGTCGATGAAAAACTGGAGCTGACATGTTAACGGGCAACAAGAAGCCGACTTTATTGGCCGTAAACGCGGCAATCTCTAAGCCGGTCTTATCCTACTCTGGTCTGATGCGGTTCGCTACCGACAGCAAAATCTCTTTCTTCTTCTCGGCCGTTCGCTTTGGTTTTTCCTTCCTGGAAGCTATACGAGCGCAGTTTTTTGCTATATTCGAATGGAAGCCACGCGTGAAATACAGAGATGACGGATGGAATGTCGATATGATAGAGACCGGAGAATCGTTCGTTCCTTAATTAGGAAGGTGCCTCTGATAGGGTTTGTTGGCACGGTAAATGGGCTCCTTTATTAGGAAAACTCACGTAGAGACAGAATCAAAGAGTCTCGGAAGAATCTCGGGGTTCGTTGATTATTGCGAGAGGCCGAGTCCCGCTTGCAACAGCGTCGTGCCAGCAAGTCCTCGCCGCGAAAGCCCGACATTAATCTTCGAGATAGTTAGCCGAGTACGAATACGAGATTTTAATGGCGCTGAAGATATCAGCATCTCCGCTGGATTGAAATTTATACGGCGAAATTAGCCCGAACAAATGCGCGGACAATTGTTGCCGTAAAGTGTTCTCGAATCGGTAGTTTGAACGAGGATCGCTAAACGTTTAAAAGGTCGTTACTAGACAAAAGAAAAGGAATAATTCCGCGAGCTGAGAAGCATTTTCTGCGATTTCTTAAAAACTTTCACTGAGTTACGACGCTGATTCACGGTTAAAGGGGTCGAAGCGCGCGTTGCATAGAGACGGGAGGTTTTACCGGTGGACACGAGTTAACACGAAATGGGCTGCTCCCTGTACGCGTGTAAACGTCTACGCGGTACTCGTCGCACGCGGGAATATCAACGAGAAAGAGAAGAGAATCCGGCTATGTCGAGTCGAGTTTTCTCCTCTTTCCCTTTCTATCCTCGGACATCTTTTTTCGGTTGCAACAAGGTCGCGAGTCGCGCGCACGAAGTGACTTTTCGTATCTGCGCCCAGCCCGAGAAACATCTGTTCAACTCGCAGTGTTATCGCGCTCCGTGGAAAACCGGTTGCGGCTATCCATTTTCGGTTAGCCCTGTTTCTCGAGCGCGTTCCGAATCCGCGAGCGATATTTGCGACACGACATTATTAAAATCATTCTCGAATCGACGCCGGATCGACGATTCTTGGCAGTTCTCGAAAATGTACGTGCCGTGGAAAAGCTGCTCGATCTCGATCGGGCGATCGATTATAATTTAACGGATGCCGCCTACTACCATTGCATTTACGGTGCAACGTGATCAATCTTGACACATCCAGCAAGAATGCTCCTTTCCTTCCTCGAGAAAGGTCGCGCTCGAGAGGAACGCCGTCGTCCAACACCTGTTATCGCCAACAGGACTTCTCGGTTTGGAACCAGCCGTGTTAAAATTCTCGCTCGCACGACCGTTTGTATTTTAACAAGCTCTGGCAAACGAGGAGTCGCGGCAGAGCGACCCCGAGAACGGGAACGTATTGGCGAAATTGTGGTGCGTGGCAATATACGCGGGGCGGTATGCCCGCGCCAATACGAGACACTCCTGTCTAGCACCTGTCGCGAAAGTAATCGTCCGCCTCCCGTACCGGTCTCTCGCTGCATCTCGACGATCCCGACCCTTGCTCGCGCGACGATCCTGGAAGCGAGGCCTATGCAAGCGGCTGACAGAGCTTTATCTGGCGCAACCGCTTCGCGGCATGACGGATCGGTGCATTAGCGTGCTGATTAGGTCCTCTCTCCGTGGCTCTTCGTCCGAACCACCAACCTTTTTTCCGTTTCTTTTGCACCGACCTGTTTGCCTCTCTTTCGATTCGACTCCATCTCCGAGCACTCTCGCTCTTTTTTTCTCCGACCGGCCGCTCTTGGCCCGGTCGTTG
>NT_176548.1:1273439-1299371 GCF_000188095.3 Bombus impatiens | reverse complement strand
GCCCGGTCGTTGGTACGGTTCGATTCCATTTTCGTTTGTCGAAAGAGGAAGGTGTTTGGCCTCCGGGAGAGGGAACCGAGGTACGTCGCGAACCGGAGACGCCGCTACAACCAACGACGACTTAATTAAGGACGAATCTGTCGGCGGACTTCGACGGCCGATAACGCGATTCGCTCGAACGAAGAAGATCGATGCTACCACGCGTTTCGCGATCGTGTTTATACCTCGCCACCATAGTCGATGATTCCCTCGTTTCTTAGGAGACATTAGCGTTGGCAAATCGCCACTACTTCCAACGACGTTCGCGTGCTTCGTCTCTTTCTTACGACGTATAACGTGACCTTATCGTTTAGTTTGCTCAACGCGAGATGTGCTAACGACGATACGATGCGGGAAATACAGTCGCGTTCGACCGCCGGTAAACGACGAAACTACTTTGTTGGGAATTAATCGTTTTCTTGCTCTTGAATTGTCCAGCTGTAATTAAATCGTGAAACTAGATGCTAAATGGTTGTACGAATTGCGATCATAGATGGTTCCAACGAGGATCGATCGTAATTCCGTGGCGTGGAACGATATGGTTTCGCAACGGATAATCAGCCGAGAGAGTTATTTGTACGCGGCGTGGAAAATGTGGGATAGAACGGTGCGAGCCGAAGGCAAGAGTTCAAAGATGCCTCGTAGACGACGATGAACTTTGGGTGGAGAGCCGATGCAAGGGGAATAAAGAGTAAAGGAGCGAAGCAATCGGAACGCAACGATGCCTAAGCTTTTCGCCTTGGGCAACCGGCTCTCGGGATCCAGCTGCCACGAGATTGACCAATTCCACCGGTGTATCTAGCATCTACTAATATCGCGTATATGGCAATGGATACCAGCTAACAAATCTGCCAAGAACTCCTCGAGTGTGCAACATAAATAAGGGGAATCGAACATGCCGTTGAAATGTTAAACGGTCCTAAACGTGTGTGAATATGTACACGTACACCGTAAATGTCAGTACGGGCTGAACCTTTTGCGGAAAGATCTTTTACGCAGCGTTAACCGTACCGAGAGGAATACAAATTTGCGACGAACAAGTGTAGTGTACCGTTCGTGTGTACGTCGCGTCCATCGCCTCGATCGCTTCTTTCCCTCTCTGTCTTTGTATCGAAAACCTGGAATCGCCGAACCGGTCAATATTAACGAGTATCTCGCGGTAAAACAATCCGATGGAATGCCTCATCGGAGATACTACAGTCGTCGCACGTCGTGATAAATCTCGTGCTGTTACGGTCGCATCGCGCAAACGACACGTTCCGCCGTATTAATTAAATCGCGACTTTCTATCCGCTGAAACAAAAAGGACGATCGACACGAAAACATGGAAATGGGAGACGGAGATCGAGTCGGGTCGAAGAACGGACGAGACGAGGCCTCGATCGCCGACACGGCGCGTTTTTAACCCGCGCACGCCATTCATTCGTTACCAGCCGTTCCGAAGCGGCCGTCCGTCCCATCGTTTGACGCGATACGAACGCGAGGTAAGTCGCGACAAGCTACATACATATTCGACTCCTCAGTGCGCGTATAAGTTTTGCGAAGGAATAAAAATAAATCAAAATTCCAGCGGGCATAATTCATCATCTGGCGATATTAATGCGACTGCGGACCACTCGCTCGGTGCGTCGTATGTACACGCGTGCAATGCGGCCGACAAAGACGGCGCGCACACGGGTCCAAATCGAGAGAAAGGAAGAGAAGAGAGATCGTGAGGAGAAGTGGTTGAGCCTCGGGATGTGTTTTCGCAGATGAGAAGCGATACCGCGAAAGCCCTACCTGCGAGGAACTTTATTGATGACGAAATATGCAATCGGTGCGATCTACCAACGCGCTATGTACCTTCAATTATATATAAATAATTAACTTTCCGTGTGGACAGACCGATTCGGCCCAATTAAATCTGGCACGATCCCAATCGATTCGGCCTTTGCGCCGATAAGTTTCGCACGAAAACCACCGGAATTTTTACTTTCACCGAGAATATTTCTCGGTCGCTCGATCACACAGAGCATACACACACACGCGCGCTCATGGACATTTAGCTGTTGTTTCTTCCTTCTGCAGAAGAGGTTGCTTATTCGGTCCTTAGCTTTAGCCGGATAAAAATATTGTTGGAGCAAGGTTTGGTATCTGGCAGAGGTGAGGTTTAGAGAGGTGACGTGGCGATTCCTGGTCGTTGGATTCTTCTTTTTGCCACTTTATATCGTTCGAGTAACTTCCGTGGCCGCTTGAAAGCGACGACGGAGAACGGAGACGATGGAAAGAAAAGGAGGATGGCGAAGAGAGAGGGCAGTACGAATTGAGTCGCTTCTGTTCGCTGCGTATATATACTCGAAGTAACTAATTATGCAGATAACGCCAGAGCGCAGAAAAGGAGGGTGGGCATCCAGATATGGGGGTCTGGTCGTGCTCCTTTCGCCTACCTCTCTCTTGTCCTTTTTCGTTCTTTTTCGATATCCCTCTTTGGGCGTTCCGCAGCCCCCGGTCCGCAGCCCCCTGTCCCTTTTCTCGACCATTCGTGTGCTTTGACGTTCATGGCGACGCGAAAGTCGCCGTTAATCCTTACAACATCGAACGCTTCCAGCTTCTTGTCGAAGAAAAAACACGTCGTCCACTGTCACGATTGCTCGCAGGGACAAAGTAACGCTTAGGAAAGCGACGACGATTCGTCGAACGCGATGCTGTTGCGGTGGCAGCCGTACGTTTCGATCGATCAGTCGACAAAGCGGTTGCATTTGCGTTTGCTTTAACGCGTCAACGCGGTCGACGCGTGTTTGTCAAACCGGCCGTTCCCCCGGAAGGCAGCGAACGGATTTTTCGAGAAGCGCGGATCGATGCTGGTTCGTTTCTCTGTACACCCGAGGCCGGTCGGTCGTCTTCGTTGATTACATTATCGTGTTACTATCTGACGGATCGCGATGTGTTCTTCCCTCGATCAAGTATTTTTAGCGAAATCTCTTGTCTAACAGGTAGAGCGAAGGCTCGCGAGTGTGGATATCTCATAACGCGCGGCCAGTGGACCGTGTAGTCGTGTAGGTACCTAAATGTATATATACGATATAACGAGCACGGCAGTTTCTCATTAGCGCGGTCGCTTTTTCTCCCGACGAATTATGAATCGTTTTTATTGCTTTTAAAATTGCTAATCAACCGCTCGGCCATCGGGGGCAGGCCCGGACTCGTTAAACATCGGCGCTTCGTGCGTCTTGCGCGTCTTTTGCTCGTCAGCTCTCGTCTAGAGTCTCGCTGAATAGACACCGATATCCTCTTCTTCTTCTTCTTCGCTCTTTTCTTCTTCTTCCTCTTTCACATTTTTAGTCGTCTCTTAATACGATCGTCTATCAAAAACCCCGACCGTACACTGTTTAAGTGAAACATGGCCCATTCAAGTTTATTCGTTAACGAATCTTTGCTTTATTTAATCTCGCTTTCGCTTATCCGGTCGTTTGTCCATATCGCGCTCTTTCAGCTTGGCTATACGCGGTGTAAGATGTAATCATCGCGTCTCTTCGTTGACCTTTCGAGCTTTTCGGGCTTTTTTCATCGATATTCCACGAAATCTCGAGATCGATACTATCGGTACGTTAACGAATGGTCTAGTATCCCCTCCGCGTGGTAGCGCGAGCGTAGCTGAAATGTCAGCCATAAATCTCATAGTGTACAGACTGCACGACGTTTCCTCGCTGTTTCACCCATTAACATAAACTGACGTGCAGTCACGCTGAATCCGAGAACCACCGGGAGCATAGTATTCCATCATTGCATCGGTCGTTGCGTGTGTTCGTGTACGAGTTGGAAAAAGTAGAAACACCAGCTTCGCCCGGACCCAGAATGTACGAGAAAGTACGAGAGTACGTTTTACGACAACCCATCCATGACAATAGGAACGAAGGCGGTCGCGAGTAAACGATTTCCGTGATTTCTTGTCTTTGTTAAATGAAGAACGGTTGAAAACCAGTGAAACCCTTGGATGTGAAATACGACGAGACGATGTCCAGTTTACCGTCAGCCACGTTCGAACGTCCGATTCGGCTGTAATTAGTCAGCAACGTTTGGACGTTTCCCAAAGGGGTATCTTCACGGCACGGGCGTGTCCAGGAACGTTCACGTGGGTCCGGATACTCGACGATTCCGCGAGGTTGTCGACGGAGGTTCGGACGTGAGGTGATTGATCGGTTCCAATATAATGAGGGCCGATAATGACCGACACGGGACAAGGCCCGGCGCAAACAGAAAACGATGGGTCTGTTCGATAGGAGTCCGTGGAGGATGCGAGGTCCTGATCTTCTCAAAGTACACTCTCAAGCCACACACCTATCCCCGAATTACTCCAAAATCTAGCGCTCGGCTGGTCGCACACATACATCATTACACACACACACACACAGATAAGAGGTTTCCTTTCGCGTCGGTCTCGTTCTTTTTGAAACCGAGTAACCGCGTGTTAGTCTGGATCGAGATCTTCTCGGTTCTCTTCACCGAACGTACCTACAGGTGTACGCGAGCTAAACTATCTCGTGACTGAATTAAGAGACAGTTACTTGTCATCACGATTTTCATCAGATAATCGATCTCTTATCGGCGAACAAGTCGCCTTCCCAAACGATACTCGTCGATAGATTCGGTAATAAATTTAGGGTGTAAAAGAAAAGGCCTAGTAAACGTCTGTTTCGCTTTACGGGCAAAGAGAGCACAAGGACGAATGGGTTGACCTTGTTGGTGAACGGATCTTTTCCTTTCCGTTCTCAGAGGTCGCATGCCCGTGTCTTTGGGCGCGTATCAGGTCCGGTCTTATTCCCTTTGGTCGGCGATCAAGTGCTCGCTACTTAAGAAGAATGACGTGTCAATTCGTTTAGTATCTCTTTATCTTTGACTTTTCCCTTTCGTTCTCTTTCAGTAAATCTTCTCTACGACACCGTTCTCGGTCTCGTCTTCGACGCGCTACGTACATGCACGAGTACGCGAGACGGAACGATGGGATGCAACGGGGAAATAAAATGAAACGCGGAGAAAGAAAGATCTACCAACCAACCTACCTGCCTACCTACATATCTACCAACCTACCTACCTACCTACCGGTTGTTACCTAGTGACGTGCCGAGGATTACGTTTGTACGATTCGCTGGTGTGGATGATGTTGTCGTCCCCGGTGTCGACGTTATCTCGACACAGGAGGGCACTTACCCAACGATAACCGTTACCTCTTTTTCTCTCTATCCGCCTCTTTCGTCGTTTCTCTCCCATGCAAAGCCTCCTTCTTTCTATTCTTTTCGTTTCGTTTTTCGAGTCTTCTTGCCTACTATACTTTGTTTTCGGGTGTTCGCCCTGTTTCGTTCGCATCTTTATCTTCTAACCGCGGACTGTCTCGGTTTTCTACCCAAAATTGCAGTGTTCCGGTAGCCGAGTACGGCAGAGCGAAGCGAGCGCGGGGAGATGGTCTTTGGCTGGCCAGTCGAATAAGTAGTCGATAGGTGGTTATCCGCTTACAGTGTACCGGGTGCTATTTATGCAAATGCGCGAACGAATCTCGTCCAGTGGCAATCGCTCGAGGAATTATCCCCGCATTGGCATAAAATGATTATTCCACGGCGTTAAACTCGTCTCACTTCTCTAACCGGTAATTTCGTAGCGGACCCGCATCGTCTGCTGAGGAAAATTTTGTGCTCGCGATCGGCGTTTCTCTCGATGACAAGATCGAGGAACAGAGCGGTGAGACGTGTTAATTTTATCCCGTGTTGAACGGTCTTCTGTAATCTCGACTATTCGGGTCGTCTTATATAATCCTTAATTAAGGTTTCGGCCTCCAGGGGTACGCAAGTCCGATGGCATTTCCAATTAAGGTTACGATCTTGCCTGCGAGAGAACAAAATATGTAGATAGATAGAAGAAAGAAGGGTGAAGGGAGAGACGACAAAGGGTAACGTTGACGAGGGCTTTTCCATGGCGGAAGGGCGAGGGAAAGGGGACGATGTGGAAGGCAGCGTGGTCGTGGCCCATTAGGGACTATCGGGAGTCCGGTGAACCAGGGCATAAACATGCTCGACACCTCGCCGCCTCGCGGTAATGCGTTCGTAACTCCTGGCAATATCTCTCTTCCTCTCTCTCCTACTCTCGCCCTCTCCCGATTCCTCCTCTTTATTCACTTTTTCTCTCGCTTTCTCTGTCCTGCTCTCTTTATTCCCCTGCGTTCTTGTGTGACTTTCGATACGGAGGTCCAGCCATCTTTCCCCCTCCTTCCGTCGCTTTCGTTCGGCCTTGTTTTTCTACACCGTACCACGCCGCTCACAGTGTGGTAACGAAATACGTTTCTGAATTTAGTTAAACGCACGGTCGGCAATTAATTCGACTAAATTTATCGTAATATTGCGGCGAACCGAAACTCGACGATGTTTCGCATCGGTCGTTTTAGCGTAATGAAATGCTCGTAAATGCTAATATCTCGGTGATACTCGCGTTTTCAATAGATATCCGAATTCTATACGGTTCGAAGCACGGACCAAATTTCCTCGAATTTGACCGTCGCAGCTGATTTACGCATCCGATTACACCGAGTAACCCCTTTCGTAATTTCGATGCGAACACGAATGCTCGTATCGCGTCGTGATCCTCGATCCTTCTCCTCCTCAATGGTATAGCGGCAGCTTAGATACCGCGATCAATCAGGCTGCGTTGGTCAGGTGAGTGTCACCAGGTATTAATCGTACATCGCGTTTAGGCGTGGGATCGTCGGAAGGATGTGGTCGGTACATGATTAAAAAACGGCGCTCAGTCGTGCGCTCTATTCGATAATCTCTGTAGGTCATCCCACGTTGCTATGATCCTCTACAGATTGGACGCAACCGGTCTACGTTTCTTACAGAATTTTGGAAACGCGTTCGGGACGTCGTAACGAAGGATTTGTGCATCGGAGCAGTTTTAAAAAGTGGAGAAAAAGCGGAACGGAGTTGTAACGCGGATCGAGATACATTGAGACGTAGAGTTTTCGAGCGATGCTAATAGCGACATTAGTCATTTCGCTCGGCTTCTCTGATACACAAATGGTGGCATCAATAACGGGCAAGAAGCGACCAAGATAGTAGCTGATTCGTCGAGAATAAGACGAACGGTACGAAGGGAGACGGAGAATCGAGATGAACCGGTCAACGCCATCCACGCTCCGAATGCTACTCGCTTCGGTGGAAGTGTTTTAGCGTTTAGAAGGTCTGGGATATCGTACGAGATTAAGATTAAGATTCCATATTTCTCCTTCCTGCGTTCCCATTCGATCGTCTCTACGTCTTCTTCTCTTCCTACTCTTTGCCCGGTCTGTGGTACATAGTGAATAAAGAGCCACGAGATAAATGAGTATCGGAGGAATTTCAGTCTTTAGCATTTCTTTCACTGCTCGTTCTAATCGTATATAAATCACGTCGACCGTACCACGTATCTGCCGTATCTACACTTCGAATGGATAAAGTCGGTGTCGAAAGGTGTAATCATAATGAATGGTTTTGGAACGCGCAATGGACGCGGAGGGACCATTTCTGTTACCGTCTTCATCTCTGCGTCGCGTCGCAGTATTGAAAAAAGTTCCGTTCGTCTTTTGGGAATCGAATATGAATTTCTTAATAGACGTAATTTCCGAGAAAACAATTTCGAAAAATTGCCGCGTGAAGTTACTCGCGAGGATAAGGAACGGTTCACCGACGATTCAGAAAGGACGGAAAGGAAAGGGAAGAGAAAAAGCAAAAGTATCGCGTACAGCGTCCGTGTGTTAATTGGAATTGCGCAAAACGTATTAATCTAATCCTTTCGTGTCAAGAGAACTAGCAGATAAACATGCGACCGAAGCTATAAATTCTGATGCATTAACGTGTCCACGTCGGCATGCAACAGGCTTTGAATACGACGTTAGCGTGGAACTAGTTCAGCTCGCAACTTATTCAACCTGTGCGCTTGTCAGGCCTTCTTTCCAGTCGTCGATAATCGTTGCCCTATTCCAAGTGAAATAAGATTCCAGCGACGCTATTGGCGTGACATGATTACACATCGAACACCATAAAATATGTTATACAAATTTTAATTTCCACGATGGAAGTGATACCGATAGCTGCCGCTACGTTGTTTCACGTGTTTGTAAAAAGTCTAATATTTCCTGGTTCACACGCCGAATTCATTAGGCCGAGATTAATGCTAGCGATTACGCGGAACAAAATTCCGTCGTAAGCTGGCCAAACGGACATTTTTATTCGACGTAATTACGCTTGTACAACTTGGCCACGTTCCGGGAACCATAAATCCGTCTATGCATTGCCACTCTACAAATTCGAACTTCATTTTCACCTCTTTCCGGGGAGAAAAATCCCAGATTTAATCATATAAAACGCCATAAACAAAAAGCGGCAGGATACGCGTGTATAACAAGCGCCGGATACCTACTTATATCTAGTTCGTTAATCATTCGCCCATGGCAAGTCGAATAAGCATTGAACGCGATACCGGTAGAAATTGTACTGGAAAAAAACGACTGGTTTCGTGTTCGTTTCGTTCTCTTTACCATGACGTCTGAATTCGCACAGAAAATTGAAAAGTTAATCATCTTCCTCTCTTTGTCAACTTTTTCGTTCCGTTTGTTCAGTAGATAGAATAAACTACGTTGCAAAGCGTATACACATACGTGAGACACTCCCACGCACCGAACGATACAACTCGCGAAAGACAGATTCAGCTTCGTTCAATTCGACGTCGTTTACCCGACGCGAGTTCAACCCCTGTGAAATATTTCGGGAGATCTTATCTCTGACCGAAAAGATTAAACGAGCAATTATCAAGTTTGGCGCCAACAACCGATGCGTTGTAAATTTAAAAGGGTGTTGCGCGGTTCTACACGGTATAAGAGTTAGCAAATCTGGTATTGGATACAGTGGCTACAACAAGTAGATCGTTCCGCTCCATTAGCCGTAAAAGCGCGTGCAATTCGTTTGTACGGCCGCCTACCGATGATTAGACATTCCGCGAGCGAACCGTTCCCGTTCGCGTTTACAAGCGTGACGCAAGAGTATTTCGCCTCTCTTCCTGTTTGCAAGGGTTTTGCGGATTCTCCCGATGAAGTACATAAATGTACGGCTTCAGGAACGGAAGCAGGGTGTGGTCAGGAATTGTCGTTCGTATAAAAGATAAGATACAAACAACTAATGGACCGTGAACTGTTGGTAAGATCCACGCGATGGATTTACTCCACGTTCTCTCGTTGGGGTGAACAACGGGCGACGAATATTCGATTCGTAGGAGATATAGGTATCCCTGAGACTGGACATAGATCACGATCTCTCGACACGGTGGTGCTCCCACCAACAAATAGATCGTCCCGGTCCATTACGATACACCGTGTGCGGTGCAGTCTACATCCGACCGCCTGCCGGTAATTAGGTACGGTCTGCGTGAGTCAGGCTGGTACACGCGTGTAACGTCGCGCGATTCGACGGTGTAACTCACGACTCGACCCTCTTCGACTTTCGAGCCTAGCCGAGCGGAGTGCGTGCTCGAGTGCGTAGACTCAAGCGCGACTCGATTATGCGCATACTATACGAGCGACGGTGAATCGTGACCCGCCGCGCGAAACGAATCAGCTGGCGGAGCTTAACCGCTACGAAGGATTAAATTCAATTTCCGACACTCATCCTTGCCGGTGGGAGGAGACAGATAGAGAAGCTATGGAGGGATAAATAGAGAAGCAAAGCATCGATGATGATCATTGCTTGTCGAGCTGAAAAGCGTTCTTCATTCTCCTTTATCCATCGGTCGGCTCCCTCCTAGTTCATTCTCAGATTTAAACCCTAGTCACCGTTTTTTCTCCACTTGTAACCACGTCATTAAGTTCGAACGATGTTTTAGTTCTCGCTAGACGATATTCATCGCCGCTTCGTGCCAACCGCGGCCGGATGAATCGTCCGATCCGATATAACGTTTCGCGTGGTTCGCTGCGCTCGCGATGCGCATACAGAAGATTGCCGCTTCTATCATTTTACGCGGACGTATAATTAAACGCTGTTAAGATTACGCGGATGATCGTTAACCAGGCGGGCAGCTCACCAGAGAAAACGGTTTTCCATTCACCGGGACAAGAGGTAGGATATTCGTGGCACACCAGTCGAACCCGTATTTCTTCATAAATATCCGCGTGATCGACGCGCTAATAGCATCGATAATACATCACAGCGTTATCCCGACTTACTAACCGTATGCGTTATACTTGAAATCTCACGTCGTTGCCTCCTTTTTTCCTCAATCGATGCTATTATACGTTGCTCAGTCGATTTTTGGCAACCAGGAGATAAAGCGTTCCGTTCCAACACGGCAAACAAATCGTTCGCGTTAATTCCCTCGCGAATCGAACGACCCCGATCCTTTTTCCCCGTCTGCCGTGAACGAAAGCATTTAACCCAGGTGTTCGAAGGGAAAGGAACCATCGCTCGTGCGAAAGCTGTTCACGAATTGTTGATGTGTCCGTTGAACGTTCGAATGCTGCAATGAGCACCGGTTTTGTATATCGGCAGGAAGGATTCGACTCCCGAGGCGTAATGGAACAAGGGATAGGGGCAGGGGAGAGGGCAGAGGGGAATATTCGTGGCACCGGTGCACCATGGAATTTGATACACGCGAGCTTGACTGCAGGCAACGAGAGTGGGAAACCGGAAGAGCAAATTGACTTAACCATACTGTTCGGAGGTATAAATAAGATGCGGCCATACGTTGTATTAAAATTACTCGATCAGAGAAAATTGTCGAGCGAACAGTAAGAGATAAAGATAAAGAAGAAATTCCGTATGCATAATGAATGCGGGCAGGCAGGTTCGAATCCGATATTTTATTATACTTTCGGCCGCGAGCCAACGAAAACGCATGTACCTTCAGCTGGAGTACCCGCCGTGTTGCCGTCCGCCCAAAGAGTCGCGGCCGATATTTTCGACTCGCAAGAAGGAAAAAGAGTTGTTCGCGTCTATTTTCCGACGATCTGTAGGTGCGTTTCACGGTAAAAGGAAAGGGAGCAGGTCAGATCGATCTGCGGGAGCGTAGATCGGCCATGGTACCAGTCGTCCCATGAGATTAACTCGCTGCGCCAGCCTAGCAATATCTTACGTAGGCGCTGCGGCTCTACGTGGGCCGATGCATAACCCGACTATATCCAACCACCAAGTACATGTTTCGCTCGGTAGGCAGGAGGGAGCGCGTCGTGGAAGTACAGTAGCGGCAGCCCCGGGCATCACCACGAAGGGCACCTCATTATTTATCGCGATATCAACCTATATTTCACACACATCTGCACAGCCAGGGAGAAAAAGAGAGGCAGCAACGAGGAAGGCTGAAAGAGAGAGGGAAAGAACGAGAGAATAAGAGGATGCAAGTACGAAACAGCAAAAATATTACGCGTTGCTCCTTTTTCGCTGGCTCACGCATCTCCTACCTGCTTCCCCTGTGCCTCTTTCGTTTTCACACGTTCCGGTTTTCTCGCCACCTATTTCTCTCTATGTTTACGTAATCGATGTGGTTACACCTGTAGCGACCGGTAGCTACAGTCAGGCTGTGTGATATATTTGTTTTCTTCGCTATTTCAAGCAACGACACGTCGCTTACCTAAATACATACTTGTAAGATGTGCAACGTTCGACGTACGTACGTAAAGGTTCGCTTGCGTTGTTCACCGAGGGACGACCGTCCGGTGAAAGGAGAGGGTCGATGTCGCGAATAAAAGTCTCTCGTAGGCCAGGAAGTTCGACACGCGCGAGAACGGCGTTGCATATAAAGGAAGACATGGGCCGGTGAACGAAAGAGCAAGAGACCCCCCGCGGATCGGCGCGGAGTGACAAATTGTTTTTCTTTCTACCGTAGGCCCATCGTCCGTGGCTTTCAGTGGTAGAAAAGATGCTCGGCACGATAATGTTTCGGTGCGTTCGGTCAATCGAGAAATTGCGGTGAGATGCCGTCGCGATTAGACACGAACGACGTCGTTTGCGCGAGTCGATTGAATTTTTTTTCCAATGCAGATCATTATCTTGTCACCGCGCGAATCGTTTAAGCGTAATTTGCTGAAATATTCGTTGTATGCGGGCAACGAGGCTAACGCATCTCGAACGCGATGGGTCAAACACGCTTTAGCATACGCGCGCTCGTTGTTCAAAACCGATGAAGAAGCGAGAAAGAGAGAAAGGACGATCCGAATGCGATCCAAATGCAGCACGACTGGTTCTCCTCGCGCGATCGCAGAGAATCTTAAGCACCTGCCACTTAAGGACCGGATTGCTCCGCGGGAATGAGAGAGTAGGCAGAACGCTCGAGCGAGAGGGAAGAGGGAAAGGGAGAGGAAGAGAAAGAGAGAGAGAGAGAGAGAGAGAGAGAAAGGGAAGGAAACGGAGGTCAGGAGCTGCGAAGATATCCTTAAGGATCGAACGATTTTCAAATCTCTATCGAACTTTAACGTGGCAAAGAGTTTTCATCGGTGAATAAAACGATACAGTACGGCAGTGAGAAATTCGGATTTTCTTCTCCAGAGAAGAACAGTGGATGCCGTATAGAACTTACATACTCGCCTGCTCGCCGATCGTTGATCGGTTAGGTTAGGTGGTTTGTATCTACAGCGACTGGGGAAAAGAAATAACAATGGGCGATCCTCGGCTCGTGCTCGAACTTGGTCTCTGCAGTTTCTCGATGCACTGGTTTAGCGGCGCCGCGCTGTGGCACACGGCACGACCGGCGATGAAATCATAAATTGGTGAACGCCAGCCCGCCGGCACTGATAGCGAACAACCAATAATTATGCTAATACATACATCGTAATGCATCCAAAGAGGCGGTCATTCGTACGTATACCGTAGGCTCGCAGAGCTGTACGAGTACGAGCCAGTGCGCGTCTTGCCTTTGACTCGCCTCGCGTCGTCGATTCTTTCGGAGCGCGACAACATTGACGCGCGTCCCGAACGACTCGTTCATTCAAGGCTGACTCGAGATTCGCGTTCGATCGTCCCTCGCGAATGCGAGCCTTGATTCATTGTGACACGCTGGCCGAGTCTGTTCGAGGAAAGAGACGCGCACGTCGAAAGGGGCCGCGCTCGTTAGGGCATTTGTTGTATTCGCGAGGACAGTGTTCAAAGGTGGAAAAACCCGTGGCGACTAGTCGTGCCACGACGTAGCGATATCGGAACAAGGAATGAACGCGAGATCACGTGAAAAGACCATCGAAAGCGATGCTTATCCGATGCGCGCATCTCGTCGAGCATACACCGTTAATCAGCGTTTCGCTGCTCGACAAGATTAACGCCATTAACGCCTATGGTCCCGAATTAAGAGAATATTATCGCGACGACTAACGCCATTCGCTGACGCGTTGTTAATAGCAGTCAGCAAATTACGTCGAATGGCTTGGTAATCTATTAAGATAAGCCGTTGCTTTACATCGAACGCACCTGCTTCTCTCTATCTTACTTCCTTTTCTCCTCTTTCCTTTCCTTACCTTTTCTTCCCTTTCCTTCCCTTTTCTTTCCGCACGTGCCCGTTGTAATCCTTTGCATGATCTGTATAAAGTTACGCTTAGATCGGATCGCCGGTTTCCCTTGCTCTTTGACGTTTCGAATGTCGAAGAAAGAACGTGTTCGCGTCTATTAGATCGTGTTAGATCCACCGTAATTATCGGTAAAAGTATTTTATAGGTGAGAACCGATCGAACTATCTCACGGGGCGAGTATCGTATTACGGAAATAATTGTCCTCGGGGAAGGCTACTCGCATGAACAGATTCGACCGCGTGGGAGGACGTAATGCAACAAGTTTTACCTCTTATCAGTGGCTATACTCCTCGGTTTGATGGACCGATCATTTAGATTATGCACCGATGAAACGCGGGTTTCATTTTCTCGAGTAATGACGGTCGTTCAGCTGTTTTACCAGAGAGATTGGCCATCCTACGAGAAACGTTTGCTCGATCATGCGCGGGATCAATTAATTACAGAGACAAGTGGAGGCACCTTCCATTAATTCGTTTCTCGCAACAATAAAGAATTCCGTATCGACCCGTCCGCGTCTTTAAAACGACGATCACAGACCTGTTCCAGCAGACGGAAAAAATAGGGCTACCTTGGAATAAATTTAACGGGGAGCGGCGTACAGGCAACGTGGATCGATCGTTACCGATTTTTGTGCCAACCAAAGAAGTTCTTCGAACGCGTTTCTCGGTTTATTACGGTTAAAGCCAAGGATAGAGGCAAGGAAAGAGCGGTACTCGCGGAAAGACCGAGACTTGCTCGGTTGAGATCCGGGGCAACAAAAATGCGAATCAGGTTTCCCGCGCTCCCATTAATCTCGGATATTCCTGGTCATTTCTAACGACGCTTCTACGTACGCGTACCCAAGTAGGTACGTACACCCGCAGAATTTCCTTTCGACTAAAGTTTCTCAACAGCTTTTGTATTTAAATTCCATATCGGTCGCGGTACCTCATCGCCCACTCGCGCGTTCCATTTTTTATTTCCTTCCCTACGTTTTATTTTCGGGTCCTATAGAAAATGACATCGAATTAGTAGAAGAGAATGTAAACCATTCTCTCGGTGGCAGCTGAACAAAGATGGTTCTTGGTTTATTAAAATGCAACCGATCGTGCGGGTAAAACGTGATTCGCGGCGCGGTCGACTGCTGTCCTGTACCAGGACTGATCCGAGTCCGGGCAACAAAAACGCGAGCCGGATTCCCCTTGGTCCCATTAATCTTCAAAGTTCTCGCAATTCCACGAAGACGAACCGTGCGAAGTCGTGAACCCACGCTACTTCTTTCCTGATACCTCTGGACCGCGGCTAAAAATTCCAATTTTTGCTGTTTTGGCCAATGAGACACACCGATCGATCAAACATGCGATCACTGGGAGCGAATGGGTCATGTCCCGTAGACGAAAGTACACGATGGCGGCCTTGTCTGTGCGCGCATTACTCGTCAGTTATGCGAACCATCGCATACGAGCGAAGCCGTAATAAATTCGACTTGGTACGTTACTTGGCGAGTTGGCGCGGAGACGGTCGAGAAGTGGAAGAAATCGTGCAGCGACGGAGATTTTTCAACGAATCGGTGCAGAGGGTGAGCAGCGCAAAGGGAAAAGGGAGAAAAGACCGTGTTATTCAGGGATGCGATTATTAATCGGTACGATCGATTAAATCGCAATGGGATACGGCCGATTGCGTGCACAGGATCAATAATATCGCGAACGGGCTTACAAGGCGCAAGGGGATCCTTTAATGCGAGGATAGGTGTATCGATTATTGCGATCTCGTTTATCCGCCTGTTCTTTTGCGAGCCACTCTACCAGCCACTCGCGCGGCCTTCCACGATCACGGATTGCTCTCGAGACGGTCACCGCGCAATTACTCCGACCGCTTGGAAATCCAAGCATGCATTGATCGTTCGAAATCACCAACCCTTTTGCGGCCAGCCGGTTGCATCGACCAGGTTCATCGATACCGAGAACAATTAATATGTTTTACAGGGAAGCACCGTTGGCAAATTCGCCAGATGATAATCCTTATCATTCATCGGTCTATTTATCGACCAGCAAAAAGGGGAGGGTGCGAAAAGGAGAGGACGGTTCCTCAAAGAGAGGAACACAAGAGTGTCACTGGACGTTGGTTCGTAGATCGTATTCTATCGGATCGGTCTGCTCGAAGCGACGACGGCCGCGCGAAAGGAAGGAAGCAAGCGGGAGGAAAGGAGAGGAAGGAAGAAAGGAAGAGCGAGTAAAAGGACTATAGGAGGTACGCCACGAACACCAGACAGCTATCTTAATCGACGACCTTTCTCTTAACCCGCCAATGTTTGCGCCGCACGCTCGGCCGACAGTTGCTTTTCCACGAGTTGTATTCGAGGAAGGTCTGTCGTGGACAAGGAAGATCGAGCAACGGGCAACGGAGGCGGATGAATAAAGGATGGAACGGAGGAACGCGGAATCCGAGGCCAAGGATCGGGCAACGGAACGGTGCAACCGGCTGGAACGCGAGGAAAGGACAAGATACGCGTGGGCGGTTGCCAAATAATAATAAACTGGTCCTTCGAGTTGCCAGTTTTTCGCTCCTCTTTGTCTCCGAGTATTTATATTCTCCACTTTTTGTCCATACGTTCGAAATCGTGCTTTCAAGACTCTCGTAAAACTCGGAATTATTTGGGAAGGTATCGTCGATAAGTTGACGTCTAATTGGCGAGGACGAGCGTCGATTTTTTATCGCATCATTCTCGAAATTAACACATCGATAGTGAAGAACGACGCGACGGAATATTTCTGCAACTGGTGAACGATCCTACGAATGGAATACGAAAGGCAGTTTCTAGACAGAGACGGGGGTTTCAGGGATCGTCCAAGGTCTCGTTGCGATTTCATGATGTGAAAACTCCAATTATCGCAACTCGGTACGCCAGTCTCGACTCGGTTAATACGCGTAAAAGTGTTGGAGTAAGCAGTGTCGCGACGACGAGCCGTGTGTTTAAACTGCAGATTTAACTGTCGACATCCGCCCACGGCATGTGTATACCGGCCGATTGTAAAGGCAGATTACTAACGAGCTCTTCTGCACCCTAGTATCCTTTCTACATGATTATGAGAGCGTGTAAAAGCGATAAAGGGAGAAACAAGAAGAAAGTCTGAGTAGCGGAAAAGTGGCACGCGTAATAATGTTGCGAATCGAGGAATACCGGCCGCGTAGCTAATAGTCTTCTCGCTGCCGACCATGAAAGGAACATTAACGGGTATCACTGATGTCATTAAAATTCGATACGTATAATTTTTAGAGCATACGCGTAAAAGAGACGAAGGAAAAGGACGGAGGGGAGGGCGCAACAGGCTCGTTCCGTGTTCGCGCTTGCGCGTCTGAGTTTCTGTGAACGATTCCAACCGGTGACAACGAGATAAACGGCAGCTATTAGCCGAATGCCGAATTTACGAAAAATAAAGGTTGCTTTCGCGGTGACCCTCTGAGGGAGGCAAGCATGGACGGAGAGGCGATAACAAATGACGGGACATACGTTGCGGCGATAGCTTGACAAATATATATTAAACTATTTTAATGAGAAGTGGCCACCATATCTCATCGCAATTACCGGCCACCAACCCGCCGGGGGCTCCGTTCGACTCGTCTCTCGGCTTGCTGTTCCACGGCAAAAACACGTATCCTGAGAGCAAAGGTTAAGAGATGGTCTTCTCGACTACAGCTTCTTCAAAGGGAGAACGCGCGTATCGCGTCGTGTCGCCTCGTGTCGCGTCTTCCGATCGCGTAAACGTTCCACGATTCGATCAGGAAACTCTCCCCTTTTGGCAGCAGTCGCGAGCCAACTGCTTGATCGAAGCGTGAAACGCGAGAGATTCGATGATTGACCGACTCGCGACTCTCGTCGCCTCGCAATCTTCGACAGCGAATACATGCCGAGTGATATCCGTGACATTTCGATATTCCTTATCCAACTCTCCATAGAAAATCAACGTCGGTATGAACCCGTTGTACGTATACGCGTGGCAGAGTCCCCGGGAAGACTGGTGACGAGAAAAAGAGGGGAAAAGCACACACTGTCCAAAGAGAAAGAAAGAGAAGGGAAAGCGAAGGAGAGAAGGACGAGTTGGCTCTCCCGCAACCGACTCTCCAGGCAACAGTGACTGACAGCTCTATAGACTTCGTCGGGTTGGTAGCATTGTGCGGACTTCTCCTCTCCTCTGGTTTCTTCTCCTCACGGTCACTTCTGCCGCGGCGGCACTCTCGCGAGCTCGTATGTAAAGCGGCGTGCTGGCCTCGGTACCGCTCTAGACATTTAGTACCGTACGTCGTGTATACCGGCTGTAACTGCGTACCGCGAGACGACCTCCGATATTTCCGACACCAAGCCCGATTTTTTCTTCTAGTGCTCGTTTTAAAGCGATTCCAGTCGCGGTACCTGCTTGCGCGTCGATTACATAGATGCCTTTTTCCTAACGCGTGCATTCAGACCAAACGTGGGACAGCCGCGATTTCCCGCGATTATCTATTGCCGTTTAATTTCTTTCGTGGTAATCGGTCAAGCGCATCGCGATGTAATTGCTACTAGATACTCCGCGTTCCGTTATCGAGACGCGATTCGATCGAATACAGCGGCAAACATCTGAAATCGCGAATACCGTGGATAACGGCCGACTCTCGAGATGGCCATTTTACCTCTGGGAAAAAAAAGTTTGGATCGATTGCTTGACAGAGAAAACGCGACTTTGCAAAACGAAAGAGACTCTGCTTCGTTTCGATTTCGCCTTATTTTTGCCCTTGTTCTTTCGTTTCCCGTGGCATTCGCGACTTTTCGCCGACTATTTGCGGCCTACGAGTGGCTGCGGGCATCGCTCGAGAGGAACAGGGTTCGATGAAGGAAATACCCAGGTGAAAGAAAGATGCCAAGAGGTGGAGAAACGAGCATCGAGAATGGAACTGGGATGGAAGTAGTGAGATGAGAGAGAGTGGGGTCTGCGAGAGGAGGCAAACACGCGCATATTTATTTATGCAAACGGAATACGCATCCAGCTAATTGTGCGGTCGCACACCCGCAGTGACTCACGTGACGGCTACTCGGGCATCGTTTCTGCATGTCAATTCGCGTGACAAAGGATCGTGGTTCGCCGTCCACCCACGAAACTTCCGGTTCATCCTCGAACTCTCGCCTCTTCGTAGATAGCTGGCCAGTTCGCGTGCACAAGGACCTTCTCACCGCGTGGTCGCGCAATTAGTCGTTCTTATGTGCAAATGACAAGAATTTTAAATGCGCCTACACCAGATAAAAACGCTGCGTGTAACGAGCCAACGAGTGTTTCCTGGAATTCCTTCGATGCATTTTTCGTGGCGAGCGTCGCTCGTGAATTCGACCTTCCATTCGAGTTCCAACGTACCCCGTTTCTTCTTCGTTTCGATCTCACGGCGCCAGTCATCCGCGTCGCGCAACCCAGTCTCGCTCTATACTCTATCTATAATCTATACTCTATGCGTAAGATCGCGGCAGGTAGGACGCGGGGCGCGGCGCGGTGGAGCACGAGATGAAAAAGAACGCGTAGATAGGAAGGAAGAGCGAAAGGATCGCGAGGAATACTCTTGACAGTGGTGGACGACTGTCAGTCCATCAGAGAGTCGGCGAGCCGGGAATACCGAGGATGGCTTCTCAGCTTACTCGACGAACAGCTCTATCTGTCGAGCACGAGTTGACAAAAAGCGGCGGTCCGCGTGGTCGCACGCACGACCAACGGAAAGCACTGGGACGGCAGGGGGTTAGGACCCGAGCAACCGAGAAAAACCCTCGGATACTGTTCTCTGTTGCTGTTCAGGAAGCTGGTGGTAGGAAACAAGGACGGGGAAAAAGGCGTGGGACATTGCGCGTTTATCTCTATTGGAATTTCGTGTTTATTCGGAAACCGCGCGATTCTATTCGCTCGATAAATCTCGTTGCTAGGAAAAAAATGTCGTGCTTCTTTTGCTGAATTTCGCCAACGTCGCGATAATAACACCGGCGTTAAACGGCTGGTCGACCTACTTCGGTTCGCACAACTCGACACGATTTCGTGGATACGAAGTTAATTAGCCAAGAAAAGGCAGTAACGAAACGTTTGCGCGAGAAACGAAATATATCGCGAAGAACGCAACCGTGAGACCGTATTTCGGCGTTTCGAAACAGCGTACGTGGTAGATGCATACTTAGTGGCGATCGCTCCAGTTCGTTTCGGTTTTATGGATCGCCGTGAAGGATTATACGAGCGTTCAAAGGAAGATACTACTGCCTCCGGGAATGATTTAGTAACTCAACGTTGCGAAGGATAATCGTATGAAATATCATCGCATCGTAACGCAGCAACGATCTCGCCGCGTATACGTATACGTACGACGGGTGCCTGGTGTGCGCGGCCTCGTTGACCTCGAAGAATGCGAGATCTTCCGGTAAACTTAATGTACAGGAATTTCGTACAATATTAAGGAATCTTTTTCCATTCGCGATGAAACGTCGAATGATGGGGTTACATCTTAACCCGACGAGTTTCATCGCATTAGTCGAATCTCGAGACGATTCTCGGCCATTCCCTTCACCGCCGGGACGTCGAACCCTTCGTCGAATCTATCGATCGAGGCGGGGCGAAACTAGAGCCGTGATTAAACTATAAAACGTTTGGAACGATGAAATGAAACGGACTTATTAGATATCCCGCGTAGCACGAACAGAATTTAAAACGTACTATATTTAACTGCAGCGCACGATCGCGGGCGTTGCAAACCGGTCTAGCAATTACATGGAAGATCGATTGCAGCCTTTTAATAGGCCCCTCTTAAACGGCTAAGACTTATGAATCTGTACGAACGAAACTTCATAGTTTTCCGTGATAATTGTCTCGGATATGCAAATGTTGACCGTGTATGTTGGATGTTTTTACGATTCCTTTAAACCACGCGGCAATGCTCGCGTTTGTATGTCGTGTCCTATCGACGAGGATCGTGTCGATAGCGAGGCCATCTATCGCTAGACAACCAACGTCATCGCCGGCGCGCAGCACGTAAAAGTCGGCATACCAGACGCGGTTCGTCGCGTCATCCACGATTTACAGCGATAACTTTAGCAGTCGGACAATTTGTACCTGTAACAGGTGAGCTTTTGTCGCGGTTCCAGTCACCGCATCATCGCCTCCGCATACCGCTGTCGTGCAGTTAAATCTCGCGAACCAGACAGCGTTCGAACGGTTTCGAACCGATTTGTTCGAAAGAAAACGAAGGTGACGAAAGGACTCAGATATGGAGAGACGGACGAAAAGACCAAAAGAGAATCGTACTCCATACTCTCGAAGGTAGAAGCGCGAGCATGCTGAGAGCCTTTCGAGGCACCGTATTTTATAACCGGTGTAGACAGCCACCGCACGTACAGACGGTTCTCTACCTCTGTCGCGATGCTTGTACTTACTTACGTACCACATAGCGAGGGCTTATGCTCCTTCCTCGTGGTCCGAGGAACGTGGGATCACACTGACCGCCAACCCATGCTCTTGTCCACCATGGCGGTCCAGTCTGCTTTCACAACTTTTTTTCTCTTCATTTTAAAAAGACGCTACTGCCACTTCAAGAATCGTCCCCTCATTGTCTAAAAAACGAAACGTGAAACGCCGATGTGAATTTTCCTGTATACAAATCGCCACGTGGAAGCGGCATTAGAAATTCGATAGAATCCCTTCCTTTCCATTTATCGGATGCCTTTGTGTCCAGCAGAAACTTTTTAAAAGTACGAGAACTCGATTCTCCTCGCAAGGCAAGGGTGCGGGGTATTTCGTTCGTGCGCGCTGGTATTCAGCGAACTATGGCTGCACGATGCTCGGCCTTTTCGAAGGAAACCCACGGTGGATTGTATTCCGTATACACCCCGATTGAAATCGATATTCCCGGCAAGGTCGGTGCGCAACAAAACCAGCGGAACAATGCATCGGCTGGTATACATTCGCCGAGCACGGAAATAACGGATAAAACTGCTCGCGATTTAATACAGCTCTCTTTCTTCTTTCTCGACCCTCTGCCGGCTCCCTGGCCGAGCGTCGCATCGCGTGGAATTAGCCAAAAGCGCGAGCGAATGTATAGTATATTGATTCGGTCTGCGTTTCTTTCGAGTCCGAAACGGGGACGAAGAGGAACGGTAAGGATGATTGCATTAACTAAAGAATAATTCGCGCGGAGTCGGGATTACCTGATATGTATCGTGAAATAGGAAGCAGGAGAATGCAATTTAGAAATGCAAATCTAAATTGGAAAATTATACAAATGTGTTTGAAGAAGGATGGGAGAGGGGCGCGAAACTAGTGCGGCGTAAAACGAACGAATAGGAATCAATCTGTTGATAGAAAGTGAAATTATCGTCGTACGCGATCGCAAGTTATTAGATTAGTGGAGAAAATTGTGAACATCGTAGTCGTAACAAGATACCTAGTCAGACGTATCACGTGCCAGCTTTAATAATTCTGTGGAGAGAAATGCTTTCGATAACATCATTCGCGAACCGTAACTGCTTGTCTACCGAACAGGTGACGTCAACGTGAGATTAAGCGGCAACTAATACGAAAGATTAACGAAGACACATTAGAGACGAGATTTCCGACAGGAAGTCGATGGTGAGGAGCGAAAGTGGTTCTGCGTAGAATTAGTCGGTAATATTATCCTGATAATGCTCGGTAATAATTCATTAGCATGATCGCTGGAACGAAAGTGAAACTTGTCGTTCCACTTTTTCTTTCTTTCCTTTTGAATTTTTCAAATTGCTACGTCGCGTCGACAGGAGGGCGATTCTTGACTAGGGAAGAGATCTTTTAAAATGAGCCAGCAATTTTCTTTGTCGCCTTTTTTCAGCTTTATCTTGCTTTCCTCCTTTTTTTCTCTTAGTCTTTGCGTTGTTCTCGTGTTATTCGCTCGGCGAGTTGCAGAAACCATGCAATGCCTCTTTAAGGTGGCAACAGTGTTGGCGGGAAAGTTATTCTACCGGCTGCCAGTAAATCATTCTTCGTGGACTCCTGCTTTATTATCTACTGTCTCTCTTTCTCCTGCTTTCGCTCGGATCTTCGTTGCTTCCTTTTCATCTTCCTTCGTCTATCTCGATGAAAACTCGCCTCTCTCCCTCTCCGTTGGAATCTTTCTGTAATAGCTATGTACCTTGGTAGGCATCTTCCTCGGTTCCTCGCTCGTTCGTCGCGGAAAACGCGTGAACAGTCGGATAGAATTTTCAATGGGATCTTGATACTTAATTACGAAACCTATGCGACGAACGATGTTACGGTTTTTGTTATTATTTACCTTTGAAAATGTTAAGAACGATCGGTAGCGACGAATCGGCCGTAAGCACGTAACGAAGTAATCGATCATCGAGATGTAATCGCAATCGAATCTCGGGATTCCACATTCTCGTCGAACATGGCCGGAACGATTTCACCGAGGAACACTCGGATCACGGCTAGATGGTCGGTGCGATACCTCGAACGCGAGAAGAAACTTTAAACTGTCATTAAAGCATCTCCGGCTGGGATAAAGGGTTCATTACCACCATCCGGGACTCGCGTCTCGATTTCTTCTACTTCGAGTTCCCGACGGTTGGCACACACCACGACTACCATCCTGCAAATTACGTTCCACGTTGATAAATTTACGAGTTTTCTCTTCTCTCTAGACGAGTTAACCCGCGTCCAAACGATCGCAATGTCAATTACCTACCTGTCGATCGACTCGATGTAATCGGTCACATGGTACTTGCGATACTCGCATTTTTGCTCGTCGGTGATGAATTTAAGGTTTATGGAATAGTTCCGTTTGGCTGTAAAAGTAATAGCTTCATCTGACCTATCAAAATGGCGCGTTCGTTCGGAAAAGAATACATTGCATTGAGACACATACCGGTACATTTTCGTAAGGAACATTACGAAACATCGTACTTGTAATCCATCGAGGGTAAAAGGTGGCAATACACGTCCGTATAAATAACATGTGCTGGAAGCACGCAAGCGTCTGTCAACGCCTCCACATGCGTCGTTGTAACGTGTCCCCGTAACTTTTCCAGTAGAGAAAAAACAAACGGACCACTCGCAAATTAATCATCTCGTTTGATATTACAAACGGGCCACCTCGATGACGTTTCTTCGAATGTCACACTTTAAAAACACTGCGATATGTATTACTTCGAATTTGTCGACGTTTGCGACCGTACAATTTGTCGACATGATGCAACTGTTTGTCAGCATTCAATTAATTTGAATACGTTGATTTTTTCAGGTACAAGCTACGGATCCGGATTGCGGCGTGAACGCCATGGTAAATTACACGTTAGCCGCGGGAAGAATGGAAAGCGAACAGTTGATGGTACGCAGCGATACCGGAGACATTTGCGTCAGAACACCGTTGGACAGGGAAACAGCTCCCTATCTGGAAATTCCCGTCATCGCTACGGACAGAGGTACGTACCACTCGTCTGACCACTCTCCATAGAGTTATGCGGTACAATTATTTTACGACAAGGAACAAACTTTGTATTTTCTATCATGTTGTCGCAGCCTTTGCCGAGGCGTCTCGTAACTTTTATCCGATACGTCGTTCTATTAGCATTGGCGTTTCGTAACGAATCTTCCGTGACCAGAATAAGAGTACGTAAGGAAGAACCGCGTGAACAATGCGTTTCCCCGGCCTTATCGCGACCTCATAGAGGAGGTACAACGCAGAAACGAAAATGAAGAAGAGAGGGCAACGATGTGCGCGACACACGGTGGAAACGTGGCATCAGGAAGAAAAGAAGCAGCTACGGGAGCTGCACGCTGGTGGAACAAGGAAAGGGCGAGCTATCGCTGTGCCAAGATCTAGCAGCCCTGTAATGGGGTGTATGATTTATGTCGCCGGTGTACGGTGTGCCCATTTTCAACAGCCTCTTTCCTTCCAAGTTATCCTTACGAGCGAGGACAATGACTGAAGTCCATTGATCCGTTGAAACACCGACATTGACCTTACAACAGATAGCAGGTTCTCGGGCGATTCAGATTCGTAGGAGATGCGTTTAAGAAGATAATAGAGATAGAGAGGGAATGGCTAGCAATCAAGAAACGTCGAATTAATAGGCAAATTAGAGAGCAAAAGAAAAATGAAAGAAAAGGAGGAAAGCGAACACGGATCGTGTGCGAACGAAAGGAAAGGAAAGAGAGACCGAAGGAATAGAAGCAAAGAGAGCTCTATTGCTGGCTGTATACCGTTTTGCAAACAGGAGAACTCTCGTCCATAATTGTCGCTCGTTATCGATACGATTGTTCGACGTGCTACCAGACTCTCACAGGCACCATCGGCACAATAGTACCGCTCGGATATGATGGGAGAGCAGCGTGCGGGCCAACCACGGGACCCAACTTACCACGCGAGCCAGCTTCGCGTGATTTATACCACCTGCTGACGACTCGAGACGTTGCAACGGCAAGCCAGTGCAAGTCAATGTGCTTCGACTATGCTGCGTCTCAAGATACGCGATTACGAAAAGCACGAAATTAACAGCGAGGTGTTAGTCGCGCGAACTAGCCTGCAAACACGCGACCATTGCTCAAATCTGTACAAATACCAAAAATCGCTTACGCTACCCACGATTAGTCTGGCACGATTTTGTCATTTGGACGATTTACATTCGAGTTCAGGTCGATGACTACCGTGGTCCAAGAGAGAAAAGCAATCGTGGATAAGTATCTGTTGATAAGAAGAATGATAATCAAAACGCCGTGCATTATTGCGTTAATGGTGTCGGAAAACGGCAGAGCTGCACCGATAATTATTATTTGCGCAGTCTTGCTATGAATCGTGATAGGGATCCGCGAACGGTTGGGTAACGCGTGTACATATACTTCCTCGTGCGAGTCATTTTGTTCTCCTATAGGACAAGCCGCGGCTAGATACGTACGTAGACGCCGCCGCGCCGGCCCCTCGGGGGTTGCTGGATAACGTTCTTCGGATAATGAACGTAAAAATCGACCCTACCGCGAGAAGGAGTTTAAAAAGCAAGGGCCACGCCGGTGCGCGAGGCATCCTTATAATTTTGTTAAAAGTAATTTTTTTCCTCGTTTCTTTCTCCCGTTTATTTAAAACGAGACAAGATGCGTGTGTTCATCTCTGAACAATACGACGAACGGCTGGATAATATCTTAAGATTTGAGTTCCAGGCATCGCGATCTTGACGAAAGAGTTGCCGGACTCGATGTTATCTGGCTTTCTGGAAATTGTGCATTACGTGGCGTACATGCGAAATGGTTTGCGCATCTTGATGCACGTCCTACGATCAACCAACAGAAATGCAAAGAAAGGCGAGGCCACGGTTACAGAAACTTCCTGAAAGCCGGAACAACACCAGCGCGGCG
>NT_176548.1:1269034-1272980 GCF_000188095.3 Bombus impatiens | reverse complement strand
GTCATAAATTTCTGCCCCTCGACTCCCACCGGCAGCCATCGTCCTTGTCATGTTTCCCGTTTTCGCATTTCGTGCCGCGACCGCTCGAACAACTTCGTGCTCCTTGATGCGCGAAAGATTCAAAAAGTCGATAGTCGACCCATGCCGTTCCGCGAAGACACATCGGATTTTGTAATTTTCTTTACTCGTCGCGTAAGGCGACTATTACGCAACTTTGTTGGCGCATGTCGGTTGAGCACCCCTGGCAAGCATCGGCCGCATAAATCTTTCGGAGGCACTATATCCTCCGCCGCATGAACCTCGAAAAGGATTCGTCGGTCGACGTTCGACCGCGCAAAATTAAAAGGATCGGTGAAGCAGACATGAGGTATCGGAATACGCGTTAGAGTGTCGTTGATCTATGTCCAGGAAGCTGAGTCTCTCGACGACACGCAGCCATTCGCTTCTGGATATTCGGTTTTATTCGATCGTTAATTTGATCGATCTTCGAAGTTCGGATTCGCATGGAATGTCGAAGGAACGTTTCGAACGGTGGAAGGCGAAGAGAGCGAAAGACGAGAGACGAGAGAAGAGAAAGGGAGTTGGTCGATAGAGAAATTAGGGGTACATTTCTTGGCGAGGGAATTCGCGTGGCCGAGTGGCAGGGGCCCGAAGATCGGCATTTCGATACCTCGAAGTCGTGCAGAAGATGCCACGGTGCCGAGAGACGGTGGAAGGCTTCGTCGTTCTTTTCGGTCGTCGCGGCTCCGAACGAAGGAATGGAAAAGGACGGAAAAAGATGGAAAAGGATGGCAAGAAAAGGATAGAAAGGAAGGTTTGGAGAATGAGGAGAAGGGGGAGGAGGAGGAGGAGGAGGAGGAGGAGGAGAAGAAGGAGAAGATGAAGAAGAAGAAGAAGAAGAAGGAGCGGGAGGATAATGGTGGAGCGAGGAGTACAGAGAACGGAGGGGACTGGCCCTTGACGCATGACTCCAATGACACTCGTACCTATAAATCTCGCTGCGCTCCGAGCTCCGTACGGTCGAGTCCATATATTACTATGAGTTACGGGTGTAAACCGTTTAAACATCGGATTACCCGTTTTACATACTGTCTTTAATATTAACACTTGCGTCGGGGTTCGCCTAAATCAGCTTGACCAACCAGGAGCCCGCGTTCTCGCGTTCGCGCCTTTTCGCCCTCGTGCCACCGTCGATTAATTAATCCCTAGTCGCAATCATTGTCGTAATCGTGGTCGTGGTCATACTCGACGAAAGGCAGGAGGAACGCTGTATGCGATTAGGCTTCGACGAATAACGTGATTTACGGATAGCGATCGAGGGAGCGTTATTACTTTCCGTCAGATCGTATATCACTCCTATACCGAGAGAGCCGATACTTTAGCAGGCAAACGAATTATCATCTCGCAACCGACTTTCTTTCCATTGTTTTTGATCCGCTTCGACTTCGAAACAGCAGAACGGACGCAGTTGCAACTAACGGAGCGAACAGGGAACGCGTACACCCGGTATTATTGATCGATCGGTTCGCTCGTATAATTGCTCAAAAAACAGAACAATCAGAGTAGAGGAACGGCGAAGCGGTTGGCACATCGCTAGGACCATTTGAGCACCCCGAGAAATTCCTTTCGCTTGAAATATTGCGGCGAACGCGTTGCCCTGCACCGAGGGTAAGAACTCTGGCCCTCGACACGCGCACGCACGCTTCTCCGAATAACGCGCGCGAGAGAAAAAGAAAGAGAGCGACGAAGATCGTTGGAGAAGGAAGCGAAAGAGAAAAACGGAAGGAATGAACTTCGAAGTACGCGAGAGAAAAAGAAGGAAACAGCGAAGAAAGAGAGGCGAAGTAAGTAGAAGAAGTAGGTAGGAAGAAAGGAGGTAGGAGGCTGATTGGCTCCGAAAAAAGGCAATGGTACGGGGCACGCTGTTGTGATTTATGTCGACCGGCTCCAAGCGTCCCCGTAGATTCGTTCTCTACGCCGGCTAATACCTCGACATTATTTGGCTCGATAAGAGGATTTTACCAGAGATTGAAATAAGCATAATCGCTCGGGTTTGTACTTCTGGTCTTTGCGCTTGACAAGTTCTACGTACAGTGCTTCCCAACTGTTAACCTTTGATGCTTGTCCCTTTCCATTTATACTATCTGGACGATAGGTTCTGTCTAATTTTGATTATTTATACTGTCGCAGGGGGCCTCAGTACCGTAGCTATCGTGAGGGTGCAAGTAACGGACGTTAACGACAACCGTCCGATCTTCGAACCCAGAAAGTATAACGTCACCCTGAAGAGTGACGGTCCTATTCAGGGACCGATTTTGAGGCTGGTAGCTACGGACTTGGACGTGGGTCTTTTCGGTCAAGTAGCATATCGGATCACCAACGGGAACGAAGCTGGTGTTTTCCACATCGATCGAAATACCGGCGAACTTCAAGTCGCGAGACCGAGTTTACTTTCGAGATCACCGCTGCATCAGTTGAACGTGACGGCGACGGACGCGGCTGGCCTGAAGAGTACGTTCGACGCCGAAGTCCGGATCACCACATCCTCCCCCGGGCATAGAATCGCCAGCTGCGAGAAGCCACGCTACACCATCACCGTTAAGGAGACCGTTCCTCAGAACAGCATCGTTGGTGGCGTGAAAGACGGAGCTTCGTCCCCTGTGTCGTCAGGTAAGTCGGATACCTCATAATCATTAGCGACCACTTAGCCGAGAGTACCCACATTCGCTCATCATTCGGCAGCGTTTATATTTCCCCCGTGTTGTCGCGGTATTATCGATTTCCGGCGAAGAAGGTTCGCGCAAAGGCGTTGCATACCGAGTTTAATGGTCGGGGTTTGAGGAAAGCAAGGTACATATACGATCGTTGCTCGGTAGCTGGCGGCGAGTACATCGAAAACGTATTCCACGCGCGGCGTTACTGCGTTAGCATAGTCGCGTCACGAGAAAACGGCGGTGACGCGACGTAGCGAGCGCCCACGTGTTAGTGTACGTGCAAGCATGTAGAGCCATAGTCAGCATAAGAACAGGTAGGGTCGGAGCCAACTACTTTACGTCCTTCTTTCTCGTATCCACCGGAGGAACCGACGACATGTAAATCATACGGGGAAGTATTATGAGTGATATCGTGCAGGAGCGTGATAACTGTTTCGTTCAAACTTCAGTAAAAGTATCGTACAATTTCGCGTTTCTTCGCGACCAGCGTGGATAAAAGAAAAAAACGAAAGAAGCTAGGAAAAGGCGGAAGGGCGAAGGAAAGAAGAAGAGAAGAGGATGCGAATAAGGGTAAGGTCGCGGACGGATGCTTGGGTTGGTCGGTGCAGACGCGATTCTCGAAGGGTTAAGAGCGTGAGGGAGGAGAGGAAAGGTAAAGGCGGGAGAGGTACGTATCCGTGTTTCCACACTGGTGGTACATCCGATGCAAGATACGGCGCGTCACGACCTGCGCTCACCGCGCCATATAACCGATGCACCGTGTAAAGTGTCTCGTGGCGTATCGACCGGCACGGTTCGCTACGTTATAGGTTCGAGAATGGTGAATAGTTTACACGATGGTGCCTTACCGGTGGTCGTATTGTTCGGCCGCCATGGCCCGCATATGCAGCCTGTTGCATATCAATGCGCGAACCTCGAATGTGTTCCTCCTTCGTCGACCGGCGCGACGTCGTAGCTCACTGTCTTTCTTTCGTTGGCTGCTCTCTTTCGCTCCCATTCTCTGCCGCTTCGATCTCTTCTTTCGCCAAGTTTCTCGATCGATCTTGCGTTCTGCTGTCTCTTTCTCGACGTTCATATTCCTCGGCGCGCGATCGAAACAGAGAAACGAGGAGGCCGGCCGAACATGGGATACGCTATCGCAGGTTGAAAGGTATTCCGTCCTCGGCGAACGCACGAACCCGATTCGTCGCAAATCTCTGCTTCTTCGCTGTTCGAGCGATCCCTATGGCGGG
>NT_176548.1:1264129-1268795 GCF_000188095.3 Bombus impatiens | reverse complement strand
GCGGGTCGCGTCGGTGAACAGCTCGTTTCTCGAATTCCTTGCGTTTACTTTGGTGCGATCGCGATCGTTGATAGATCGTAATTACGCACACCATCAACGTGGGTGTATTGGACAACGCCGCGTGACACCAGTTTCGTCTGTCCTTTCGTCTTTTTCAACGAATCAACGACGGTCATTCGCGAAGAGACGTGGAAAATGCGATCGCGCGTGAGCCAAGTGTCGCGAAGCGCGATACAAAAGAGGTTTCGGGTTCGACGAGAGGTGTGACTCGGTTGTTCCTGTATCGATCCGATCGATCCGGTGATTTCGGAGTGCAGCTCCCAATCGGCCACGCGTCCGAGCGAGAACCTGTTCGCACGGAAGATCGAGGTCTGGCACTCGGGCCCACAATATTTGACACACGGCAGCCAATCAGATTATCAGATTAAAGTCGGACGAGCCGACGCAGCGGCGATCGTCGACACAGGTGCGATTCATTTTGTAAGAGAGAGCTCGACCGCGTTTCCTTCAATGTTCTCGCGGCTGATTCTCATTGTCCTTTTGCGGCACCTGTTTCGACACAGAGCACGTTTTTCCGAACGATACTCGGCAGTTCGTTTCTTTCTTTTCGCCATACTCGCTCTCTATCGATGCATTTGCACAATTATAGCACGGTGACTGTTTGAATATTTTAACGTCGAATTCATTAATTTCGTATTTATTATGGAACATCGAATCGCGTTATCAGATCGCTGGCGAAAGGCAGCCTCGGAAGACGTTATTGCCACTTTACGAGCACCTGTTCTGATAAGGACGGTGGTTTCTTTCTGGAAATACGAAAAATAGTGCGGTCATTATAGGGGCGCATGATCGTCGATGAAGCAGAGGCCGTTAAAAGCAACGTAGACGAACTCCTTATTGGGCAGGGTTCGGCCACGGACGGACCGACAACCGTGTACGATCCTTCCATAAAACCAGGCGACAAAGTGAGGAACGCGCTTCATTTTACGGCCGAGTTTATGGTACGTGGCAAAGAATCATCGGCCCGTGATCGCGTCGACTAGAGACGGACCGGTCTTATCTTATCCGCGGAACGAGAGGCCGCTCCCAACTTTTCTCGGCTTTTCGATCGCTTTTGTATAGGAGTGTAGTTCGGTGATCTTGGCGACCAAGGTTGGATTACGCAGAAACTGCCTTAAAATTCAGCGCGTTTCGGGAGACGGTCGATTCTTAGGGACCGTGATTCCTTTTAAAATACGGGTCGATCGTTGATATTGCGAATTGCTTTGAGACGAAGTTGCATAATCCATCTGGTAAGGTACTTTGCACGCGGAGAAGGTTCATTTAATCCGTTGATCGAAAGTACTGGTGACGAAATCGAATTACTCGAGGATTTCATCGTGGCGTAATCTCTTGTATTTTTTGATCGAGTCATTCGTGGTTTTCGTACCTTGAAATTCTTGTCAGGAGAATGCATATCGACTGGCGGTCGGGCGTTGGAGGCGGAACGGAGAGAATCGGTTCGTGCGAGACGACGGAGCAGGACACGAAAAAGACCAAAACAGTGAAGAAAGGAAGGAGGAGAAGACAGAGAAACGGCAAGAGAAGGTCTTCATTGTCGTCGCTATCGTCGTTGTCGTCGTCGTCGTCGTCGTTGTCGTCGTTGTCGTCGTTGTCGTCGTTGTCGTCGTTGTCGTCGTTGTCGTCGTTGTCGTCGTTGTCGTCGTTGTCGTCGTTGTCGTCGTTGTCGTCGTTGTCGTCGTTGTCGTCGTTGTCGTCGTTGTCGTCGTTGTCGTCGTTGTCGTCGTTGTCGTCGTTGTCGTCGTTGTCGTCGTTGTCGTCGTTGTCGTCGTTGTCGTCGTTGTCGTCGTTGTCGTCGTTGTCGTCGTTGTCGTCGTTGTCGTCGTTGTCGTCGTTGTCGTCGTTGTCGTCGTTGTCGTCGTTGTCGTCGTTGTCGTCGTTGTCGTCGTTGTCGTCGTTGTCGTCGTTGTCGTCGTTGTCGTCGTTGTCGTCGTTGTCGTCGTTGTCGTCGTTGTCGTCGTTGTCGTCGTTGTCGTCGTTGTCGTCGTTGTCGTCGTTGTCGTCGTTGCCGTCGTTGCCGTCGTTGTCGAGGTCGCATAAATCGTCGCGAATCGGATATCGAGGAACCGAATGCAAGTCGCTATTGTCCAGGCTCCCCTTTTTCTCTCTCTTTCTTGTTCTTTCCCTCAGAGTTGCTGTTACGGAACTGCACTCTTTGCTTTGCATACGGTTTAAATATCATCGCTCTGCTTACTTTAAGGACTCCTAGTACCATATCTTCCCCTTTTTTGTGCTTCTTTTCGATGGTACTGGGCGAAACCGGGATTCGCAAGACATGAAACGTCGAAAGGAACCCAAAGACGTGTTCTGTCTCGTACTTTCGTTCCTTTTCTATCGCTGAATCGCATCGATTCTCTGCGATCGGTATGAGCTGTATATTCATAGTGCCGCATCACCGACGCATTTTTACGTTTCTTTCGAGAAGTAGATCGTCTCGCAGATTCGGTCCGATCCATCTCGAGTTCTCCGATTGGCGAAACACGGACGACGTAAATTGTTACGATATCGTCGAGATTCGAATATCTAGTTCTGGATCGTGGTAACGTTATTTCGAGTTCCGAGATAATCGAAGAGGAGTAGATCGAATAAAATTCGGTGCAGTCGTTTTTGTCCAAGTCTCTTGACCTCGGAAAAGCGGTTTCAAGTTTTCGAAAATGACGACACGGTCTCGGCTCTAATCTTATCCAACCGGCACATCGTCAGTCTTTAACGAATTTAACGACGACACTATATAAAAATCAACAGGCACTGACGTCGTTTAAAGGTGTCCATAAAGATACACAGAGATATAATTCGAGGACTGATCCGGCTGTTACGACCAAAGTTTCATAAAAGATCGTTCGCTTTTCGAGAAATTTCGCCGATAATCGAACTGAGAGGAGGAAATTTGTAGCGAACGCCTGACCGAAACCAAAGGAAAAAGTATCGGTGAAGGCACGAGACCCGCCGTAGATAAAGGATCTGTCGACGTTCGAAACGAGGAGGTCGCAAAAAGTAGGATTCCTCGTTCCTCGGAGATGAAGTATTCCGCATGGCGAAGCGGCCGATACGTTGTCTCTCTTTTCTCCGCGTCTTCTTTCGTCGGACCTTTCGTTCCTTTTTCTCTCGGATCTTTGGATCTTCCCTTCCTCCGTACCGCGCATCGTGCTTTCGCCGGACTTGCAAATTTCGCGCAGGCATCGTCTTTTCTCCGGGGTGCAGCGGTACGTTGCGACTTTGCATCCCGAGAAGAGAGTTACCGTCCGACCCAACCTAAACCGAGCTACGAGATCCGCATGGAAAGATAGCGGAGTCTCTGCCACGGTAGGACGAATGTTCGTAGTCTGATTTGCGTAATTCCGTTCCTGGAATTTCATTTTCTTCCCGCCTTTGGTTTCCTAGTTCTGTTATTCAGAAAGAAAAGCTGGATAACAGAATCATCCAAGCTCCGGACGAAACTTTCGCATTCACGATATTTCGCAATTTCGAGGACACATTTTATGCGTCGAAAACAAATTTACATGGAAACACGTCCACTTCTCTTAATTAAGAAGCGATGTTCGGACGACTACGATAGCTATTCCCGGGGATCGTTCGTTCGAATCTCGATGATCCAAGCGCAGGTATTCGTCCGGTCAGCGTCGAATTAAGAGACGCGTATTAGGACCTCGCCGGCGAAGATGGTAGTTGGGCAAAGAGGACAAAAGGGAAGAGAAAAGAATATACGGATGCAGAGGAAAGGCGGCTGGGCGGCAGTTTGGATCGCATATGTTAATCTCGGTTAGTTCGGCATCCGTTTACATCATTTTCGACAGCGGCTGTTTATTGCCAGATGTAAATCGATATTGTACGGGCGAGCAACAACAACCTCGTGCCTCAGTTACGAATGATCGAACGTTCGTATCCTAGCTCACGACCCGATCGAGCGTATTTACGTCCATTTTTCGACGCGTCTATTCGTTTCAACGAATTACGGGAAAGTTCGATCGAGTGTTTGTTCGGGGAAACGATTTCAACCGTTTGAGTCCCAGGAGTCTTTGAAAAAACTCGAAAAATTCCGAACAGCGCGATAGCGTTTGTCTTAATCGATTATGAAGAGAAACAAGCGGTGCAATAGCGCTCGTCATATTTGTCATTTTTATGAAATACATCTATATTAGTATATATGTGCACTATTAGTTTATAAATATGTTGTTTGTTCAATAAAAATTATTGAGAAGATAACGGCGAAATACAAAATTCATCAGAATACGTCAGTCTTCCGTAGAGTCCAAAACACACAAAAATGACACAAAATCTAAACAGCGCGATCGCGCTGCTTGCGACTCAAACGATTAAATAAGGCATATGAGCGGTGATGAGCTTTGGCTCAATCCTCGAAAAACTAGCGTTGTCTTCGAAGTTAATAGACAGTTCTGAACTCACGAGACAGCACAACGTTCAAGCTCGTTTTGAAGCCTTTTCCGATGCTTCTTTCGCCCAGCCCATCAAGGGAAATCCACGATATAAATCGTTCGCGGGTACTCGGCGAGTTAGGGACAGGAAAAGCACATCCTCTCCGGTGGAAGAATCGTGCATACGCGTGGTTATGGAGTGACGGGAATCGTTTTGAATCGGGACGAGCTCG
>NT_176548.1:1261212-1263470 GCF_000188095.3 Bombus impatiens | reverse complement strand
CTCGAGCCGCTCGTGAAAAGTCGATGGGCGTTGCAGAAATCCCGAGGTTGTGGTTTGCAGCGGCAAGCGCGGACAAGTCGGATGTGTAAATGCTTCCTCGCGCTTGGCCCTGTGCGCGGTCGTTCGAACGAATGTGTGTGCGAACATATAGATGCCCAGATAGAGGTGCGCTACGAGGCGCGGTCAACGCACAGGGTCTGCGATAGAACGGCTCCCCTTCTCTGGCCACGCTGGGCCTATAATGCGCCTCCCCGACTCTTATCTCGCGCCTCGTTATCGCCGTTTACCATCTCACGGTCTAGAGAGCGGTGGGCTCTCTATGCGATCTCAGTACATGCACGTGCACATCCATAGATCTTTTTCTCGCTCTTTCTCCGACCCTTCGCCGATTCGATCCCCTTTTCCTCTGCCTTGCCTCTTCGCCTCCTCGATGTTTCCAGGGAGGGAAATTATCGCAGGATAATCCAAGATGAGATCGTTGAAAGGGGTGGTCCGAAGGATGAAAAGGTAAACGATTTCGATCCGGTAGACTTAGGATACGAAGCGAGCTGTTCCAGCAATTTGTCGAAAATTTCTAATCGTAATGATCGTACGAATATAACGAACGTATCTATACTTAAAGATAGTTGGCAGTATAAAGTTGGTGCTGCACATAGCACGCTACTAGGCAACAGTAGCTAATGTCCAGCGTCATTTTATTTTCGTTTGGTTGCAAGCTGCGCAACCTTATTGTCGCCGTCCATTGTCTTGTCGTTCTTGCCGCCCTCCGCTTCTAAACCTTCTCTTCTTCTTCCCCTCGTATACATTCGTCGGCCATGCCAAACCATTTAGCTGCATCCGCAGACCGAGACGTTTTACGCGTGTATGGAGCTCTATTCGTTTGTTTACCAGTCTCTCGATGCTTGCATTTCTTGCGCTATTGTGCGCCGCGAACACGCTCCGTCCTCTCTCGTAAGTACTTGCCGCGTGCAACTGAGATCCCAGACAGGCGCACTTGCGCGAATCCGTGTATACATAGTCCTATCGAAATTTGCGTGTTGACAGTTTACTTTAGTCTAAAATCGTTTCCCACCTCGGAGGAAAGTAAATGGATCTGTTGAATAATTTAGAAATTCGAAGGCAGCGCGATCGACCGCGAATAAATGTTGAACGTAGTCCGCGCATCAAACGCGGAACGCGAGACGTTATCACATATATATGGCAAGACACGTCGATGTAGCTGTAAGAAGATGGAAGGGAGATGGTGACGCAGAAGGGACGGTGTCGATGCGTTAAAGAGAAGGCCCGAGGAGCTTAGAGCGAAGGAAGATGGCACGTTGGAAAGATAGGCGAGAGAAGGAGAGAAAAAGACGCGGGACCCCCGTCAACGAAGCATACCTTTACCACGGTATCGTTTCTTCATCGCATTCGTCGCGTCGCTCGACGCTACCACGACTCATGGCTAATCATCATTATTTAATTACGAGGCCGTTTTTCGTTAGACGGAGTAGAGTGTCGGTGGTTCGTGGAGGCACGTCCCTATCGTCGAACGAGGTTTGTTCGTCCAGCGATTTTCGTAAATCTGTTTTACGAGACCTACCCCATTTGGAATTTGAGACACGTATCATCGCTTAGGGAACGGAGAAAGAGAGAGAGAGAGGGAGAATGAGAGAGAGGGGAGCGGACAGTTTCCACGGACAGTTTTATGATTCTCGCGTTGGAATCGGCGACGATGAGCTTGAGCACGAGCGTGTTCCGGTTCGTGGTTCAACGGAAAAGGATTACCATTGAAAGAGAGACAATTAAAACGGTGGCACAAACGTTTTCGCTCTATTTCGAGCTATCGGCGCCGCTAGGTTAAACGTATTTCTCAAATTTGATCGCGCGCCATTCCCTAATTAACGAATTCGATCGTTTTCGCTTGGGTGTCAAGCGCGATCCCGCCTATCTCGATCGTCGCTATTACCGAGGCTACCTCATCCAATTAAAAATCCACCAATTTATGCAAACGGTCGGGCTTTTATTGGCTGCCGACCAGACTCGAAACATTCCGAAATGGACCGCGGGATGCCTCGAAAATCGCAAGCGCGAAACCGAGATACCTCGGGGCCGGGGGATCCTATTTGGAGCGAAATAGCTGGTAATTCGGTGGCCGATCGGCCGGCCGATCTGTTGGTCGGTCGGTGAACGGCTGGCCGCGCGGGTTCCAGAGAAAAGAAGGAACGAGGTGACAAAGTATTCACCGGAGGCGATTACAAGGTTTCCTCGGCGGTCGTAAA
>NT_176548.1:1259058-1260370 GCF_000188095.3 Bombus impatiens | reverse complement strand
GCGGTCGTAAAGGTGCGGACCTCGTTTACGTGGATGAGGGCTACCGCGACGATGGTGCCGCCCCTGAAGACGACCGAGCAAGCGATCCAGCCAGCCAGCGAGCCACCGACCGACCTCGAGTGGGATGGCCCGTTACGAGCTAATTAGCAAAATAAGAGAAACTCTCTGTGAGGTATACAGCGTTGTAGCAGCAGCGTAGGCAAGGGAACTTGCGCGTCCTTATACGGCGTGATCGAATCGTCAGTCTGTAATTTATCGCGAGTTTTCTTAACCCGGAATGTTCCTGCTTGTGAAACTCGGTACACCGGTTTTTTTTCCCTAGTCTACGTTTCTTCTTTTCCTTCTTTTCTGACCAATCGACCGGCAATTAAACGTGATGCTTAGCGAAGAATATCTTCCGTGCTTATACTCGTGCTCTGTTAGATATAACATCCCCACGAAAATGGTATAATCGTTCGCGATCCGATTAAAACAGTGAACGAAGCCCACACCGCATTCCGTCGGTAATCACTGTTTCTAATTAACCAAACGAAAGCTTCTTGTCCCGCGTTTTGCTACGCGCTCCGGAGGTTTTTCTACTGTCGCAAGAAAACCGCGATCCACGCCTATAAATAGACTCGCGTTACTCGTCGATGCATTCTAAAAAGTTTCGCGACTATAGGTATCCCGCGGTCATCGCGGGATTTCAAGTGTTCACCGTTTCGAATTAAAGGCAAAAAGACGCGTTACTAGGTTTCGTGCCGAACGCAAGCGTGAACGGGCATGACAGCCGCGGGAAAATTAGTTGGCTAAAGAGAGTGAAAATCTAGCTCTAGCTAGATAGCTGGTGAGGACCACGCAGAATCGTCAGTAGGCTCGATCGTTTTTTGCATTGCCACACATTGCCGATCTACACGCGATGGTCGGACGATCCAATGGAGAGGAGGGGTAGGAGGTTTCTTGACCGCATGCCGTAACGTCGCTGTTTATTAATGCGAGCTAACGTTTGCCTGCTGGCTTTTCTTCTAGATGAGAATGCGGCGCAATTATGCGGCGCAACTATGCGACGCTACTCGAACCGTGCCACGCTCGATATCAATTAGACGGTTTTTATTGCGATTCCAGTGGCGTACGGCGGCTCGTTTATACAAGGGTGGCGACGGCGCGTCACCCACGGTGAGTACCGGCCGACGAAAAACAAATGGTCGTAATCCCGCGATCTTACGACCGTCGCCCGCGGTCGCGGGCCAACTTTTGTCCTCGTAGCGTTCTCCAACCGAGAGTCGGGCAAGTCGAGAGAAGCGAAGTAGAGTGAAGAGCGAGCGGCTCGTGT
>NT_176548.1:1257921-1259040 GCF_000188095.3 Bombus impatiens | reverse complement strand
GCGGCTCGTGTTGTACGTGAGAAAGAGGCGAGCAGAAGCGGGATCGAGCTATCGTCGCGCAAGAAAGCCGGACAGAGAGCGAGAGGGACAAGAAAAGGAGCACGGGAACGGGAGTCAAGGAACTAGAAACGAATTCCATTTGTGCGACTGAGAGAGGACGAGGCGTGAACGGTGGAATCGACGGAGATACGGAGAATCAGAGGATAGGATAAAAAGGGTTGTGGCACGACGTTGGTCGCGAGGTACACGCCGCGCTTACCGTACCGCGCGTGTACCGAAGTTAGAGAAAGAATCAACCACGTAGGAACGCAGGCTGAGAAAGCAAGAGAAACCGAGCGCACCGGATAGAAGGGAGGATGCCGGGTAAACGGAACTCGGGGCGTAGAAGACACGGATAGATTGTAAATAAGAGAGGAAAGCATGGTGAACGTACAGGATTATTCTGAATCGAAAAGCTCTCGACGAGTTTCTACCGGCTTGCATTGTCGGTACGCTAGAGGGCACGTTCTGGTACGAGGTGTTGCACGACTACAAGGTGTTACAGAGATATACTCCGGGCATACCGCGCACGTGTACGCACGCGTACGCACACGTACACCATTGACCGGCGTGCAACAATCGCTTAACCATTGACTGGAACCTCCGGATCCCTCGCGTTATTCCTATCGAGGTCCTCGCGTTCTCTACTCCGACCTTAACAGCCTCGAAAATCTATTAAAGGCGGAATTTCGGCAAATAAACGTTTAGTATTGGCCGTTGTCGATGGAATTGTCGGTGTAGTAATAACAACGAAATGTCCAGTCGTAGTAATTAAGTCGGTGATTAAATTTGCATTGCTAATGGATCTTTATGATTGCGGAGATTGAGAGATTAGAAGAAACCTAATGTCGAATCTATGTTCCAACGATTAAAAACTACGAAAACCGATCAGATATACGTCCTTAATGCCATACATTACCGAACGCAATACCTCGTAGGACCTTCCGTCGAGGTCGCTGCGATCAAAAGTCGTTTTGTATCGTAACGTCAACGACCCACCCTTCCTTCCTATCCGGAAGCAAAAGTCGAGTTAAACGTACTTTCGCGGAGGGCATGGCTGAACTCGTCGCGATGCGAAGC
>NT_176548.1:1226584-1257265 GCF_000188095.3 Bombus impatiens | reverse complement strand
ATGCGAAGCGACGCGACGCAACGCACCAACAACTGGCCGAGAGGACGCGAAAGGGCGAGAATCAGTAATGAGTACGTTACGGGTTTCTTGACTGGCTCGGGTATCGCTGCAAAAACTCGCTCTCGATTCTATCCATGAAGCGCGGAGACGAACGCTGGAAGAGGAGCGAACAGAGGAAAGACAGGTAAAGGAGGCACGGAAAACGAGAGAAGAGGGTAGAGATGAAAGCGATGGTGCAAGAGGAGAGGGAGAAGAAGGAGGAGCAGACGTGGGCCACGAGAGCTCGAATGCACCGCGCTGGACCAGCGATCTCCGCGAATTAATCAAATACGCGAGCGATTTGTCTTCGTTACACCCACGTGGGCACCCCGGAGGGACGCCTGTGTAACCGGGGTGACGAAGCCCTCTCGACTCGGCACCGCGGGTGAAAAACCCGTCCACCGACTGCGTCCACCGGACACGCTCCGATTGCAATTTATTCATTTCATAATCGAAGGAAGGGAGCAGGTTTGGTTTTCACGTAGATCCCGCACAGGATGGTTATAACTTGAGAGTCGCGTAAAATCGCGATAACGCTTCTTATCGGTTCATTTTCGCTCTGTCCCTTCGGGGTTGGTCTCGCAATTATAAGTTAACGATTATCGATAAATAGATGGGTGCGAATGAAACGATCGCGTTTGTTTATATTGCCGTTTAAAACGCACTGGCGATTATGCGAGTGGTTCGGACGTGGTCCGAAATCGTGTCGGAGATCCCTTCGGACACGCGGATGATTCTGCCGTATTGGGATGCGAAGTAAATCGTAATTATATACGGAGAGTAGTACGTGATCGGTGGATCCTCCTCTCGCAGCGAGACTCGATGGAAAAAGATCACGCGGACGTTTAATAACACAGGTACCGAATGCCGATGGGTGTAGAGTGTAGGTACGGTATATAAATGTGCGTGTACGTCTCTCCGCTACCAGCGTCGGTGCCGAATACGCGACCTCCGTCGTGTATTTGTACGAGCGCTGATCTCATCCATACGCTATTTTACAATTACACTTTACGATACACAATTTCGTACAAACCTGCTTACATTTACGCGCGCAAATTCGCGTCGGTATTCTTCGAAGCGAGCATGCACGTACGCCAGATACATTTACATGCGCGAGGACGAGTTTGCAGCAATTTTAATAACACGGCTATCGGGTGCCGGTAAGCATAAGTTTCGGCCGAGCGTTCTGGCGTGCGCTCGCGCGCACATGTGTATACTTTTTCTCCAGATCGATATCGATCCGTGGTTGCGGTGTGGTTCGTTGCACGCCAACCGATTGAACGACCGCTTACTGCTTACGAGCGTAACGTGTGTGCGTGTCTCTGAGAAATATTACATAGTCACGCGCATACGTATACCGGTAACCGTGTATTAATTTCATTTGTCTCAGCTCTCGACCTCTCAAACACGCTTATTAGAATTCGGATTGAAACGACGAAACTGTACGCGAAACAACTTACTTACTTTTTACTCGAGTGGGTCGCGTGGGATAATAGCGCGACGTTCTCCATTCCCGTGGATTTCGCGTATTTATCGAGGAGACGTAGAACTATTAGGAAGGGAGCGAAATGGAATGGGTATAAATAGCGAACCATAAATTATGCCATCCACGTACGCGTCCGAGTACCATCTTTAAGGCAGAGTCCGTATAACCTATGTCGCTCGACTCGTCGAGTCTCGATACGATACGATGGCGGCGACGACGACGACGAAGACGATGTTACCGGATATCGTGCAAATGGAAGCCCTCGCGGCTACCTTCCACGTAAACCCATGGAGGCGGTGCTTACTCCGCATCTCCGTCTACCAGGTTTTTCCTACAGTTGCCGAGGAAAAACTCGATCGGTTCCATGGGAGACACGATCGCGACGCGGTAGATCCAAGGCGTTTGTCGAAACCTATCTAGAAGAGACGTACCGGACTCCTGCTTACCCGTACCACTCCCGTTTTGGATTGAAGTGCGATCGATCGATCGGGGCAATTATCGACGAGCATCTCGTGAAAAAAAAAACTTATGTGTACTCTCGAGTCGTATCTAAGCTATACGAATACGAGCCGCATCTCGATGTCAAGGTAGGGAAACCGTCTGTCCGTCGAGTACATCGGATCGCGGGGATCGATCGATCGAGCTCGGCTAAATGTCACGAAGATATTCGCCAGGTAACTGGCGAGACAAAGCGATAACGGTTCGCTCGACCGTATTCAATAGCGTCGATAGCGCGAGCAAAACCGAAGACGGTCTAGAAGTCTAACGCAAGAACAATACCACGTGGGATACCGCGGGGCGGCGGAACATCCCTACGGTTCTTGGCACATTGACCGTGGGCGGACAGGGATCGGCACTGGTTATGCAGGAAACATGCTCTGCTCTGCCGTCCGATCGTTCATCGTCTGCCAGCGGTAATGATCGCTTGATTTCCCTATTAATTAATTGATTTCATATGTACGTGTTATAAATTTTCCTTGAATAACTCTCCTCTTTCGAGGTTTTGGGATAAACAGCGAGTCGTTGAAGAATATATATTTCCTCGTCTCATCAAAGATGATCGATCATTGGTCATTTCTTACTTCTATTCGCTTGAATTGACTTCCGTAGAAATCAGCCAAGGAGAAAATGTTCTGGTGATAGCGAGTATGCGTGCGCACGATTATTGGTAAGGTCATTAAAGAATAAGGCGTACTGTATACGCGCGATGCATTTTATAGAACGGTGTTTAGCGAAATTACTGCCATTCGATTCAATCAATCGATCATACCGTTGGAAACAACGAATCGCGAACGTATCAGAAACAACGTATGAGTGGTGATTGCCAAGATTTTCGTACAATTTGCACCCCAAGAAAGGAAAGGAGCAAAATGCGCACGTGAGAACAAGCCGAAGTTGTAATTAACGAGCAGCTTGCTTATATAGTATCCGAATACCTTTTCGTCATTTTTGCGCTTTCAGTCTTCCCCCTCCACCATTTCCGCCCTTTCTTTTCGTGTTCCTTTTTAAAAGAAACAGACCAACGAACCAACGAATTCTTCGTTCGCTAAGGTCGAGGAAAAAAAATTAATACGAGGTTTGCATCGCATCCCTTTCTCCTCTCAAAGATTCAAGCTTCCGACGCTCGGTCTTAAAACGATCGTTACTTAAAAGAAAAGTATAAGAAAAAGCCACTTTGTAGCCATTTAACAACGATAATAACTGTGTTCGCAGGTGAACGGCCAACCAGATTTTATTTGGTGAAGGAAGAACCGGATCTAATGATGGATTCCAACACGGGCATGATTCGGATTCGCCTTCCACTGGACCGAGAAACTCGGGACAAGTACATTCTCAGCGTAGAGGCGCGCAATGGAATTTCCGCAGGCTACTGTCAGGTAACCGGCGTCGATAGAAATCGAAACAATCACGAGAGAAATCGCGATACATACACGAGCCAAGGTAGCAATCTGATCGCAACGCCGTCGCATTGTTTCTCGTCACACAGGTGGAATTGAACGTGGAGGATGTGAACGACAACGCTCCGACGTTCCCGACGAGCAGCGTCCGCATTTCCGTTCCGGAATCGCATCCCCTTCATTCGGCGCTTTACGTAGCACATGCCACCGATCCCGACATCGTTCCGTCTCACCCTATACGCTACGTCCTTGGCCAGAATAGCAACGACCTCTTTGGAATAGACGGCCGCTCGGGAGAACTCTATTTAGCAAGGAGATTGGACTACGAGACACAGCAAAGGCACGGTCTTCTGATAAGAGCGTTGGATGGTGCGGGTCTCTCCGCGAATCTCAGCCTGAGCGTCGAGGTACAGGACGTGAATGACAACCCCCCAGTGTTCGAGAGGAACGAGTATCATGTGGAGGTTCCCGAAGGCGCCAAGCTCGATTCTCAAGTGAGAAAAATCTTCATTACACGCCCGTCACGCGGGCATTTGTTTGTCGAGGAGACGTGCGGTAGGATCCCCTTTCGCGGAAGGGAGCGAGGGAGCGCATCGCAAAGTGTACATGGAAATGTGTACAGAACGAAGAAAGACTAGAAGAGTGGGAGAGAGAAATTCTGGGTCGGTAGAGGAGCGAGAGGGATTAACAACCTTTCTCCAGTGTTCCTCCGCATTCTTGTTCCTCGCACTCTTTTTGTTTTTCAAATTCGTTTTCGCCAAGCGTAACTTCATCCGGCGGGACAACCGGGAAGACCAATCATGCTGAACCTTAACACCCACTCGGATCGATGATCATCTCCTCCTCTACCTTTTGTCCTCCTCCTTCTCTATTTTTCGGTCTTCTTCGATTAGATACGGCGAATAGAGTGGAAGAAGAAGACGTTGACTCATCGAGTTCACCTTGTCAGCGGAAAACAGAAACGAATTAGCTGAACGCCGGAGCGCGCGAAAGATTAGTGATGCGAACTATAAGGTTACTAGATAGACCAGTTCAGTGGAAGGATTGATAGACTATAACTGATAGTTATTTATAGGAACGCGCATACGCGCTAACACGTATACGCTGTGCGCATGTGGTATGGTGTATCGCGACCCTTTACGGAGTAGTACGGAATACACGGGATTGATAGGTAATCGTTGATAGGCTTAACAGAAACGCAGCGCACAGCTGCTCGTTTTATGAACAACCCATGCTGATTATCCCGCTTGAAAGGATTATTTATCGTGGTTAAACACCATTACCGACGAAGTTGGAACGAAATTCTTCTCCATTCCGTGAAATCTTTCCTTGCTGGTGTCTGACTCTCATGGAGACGTCGAACCTCGTGCTCACGGATACGACTATTTATTTCGGGTAGACTCGTTTTATGTCGTGGTCGTCGCAGTTATCTCTGTCGTCTTCGAGAAGAAAGGTTTGTCTAATTGTTCGATCAGTGGTTGACAGATAGCATCTTATTTCGTTGCGTTGCGTGGCACGACGCGCGACCACGACGGTCTTGCTCTAAATACAAGGTTAAAGATGAAGTAGAAAGCAATCGGGAAAGAGTCATTAGCTGTTGCGTACACGAGAACATGTTCGTCATTGGAGTAGCGATATCTAGCGGTGGAACGAGAGACGAACAGCGCGATTCCTTGCGGTACGGTGGTAGCCACTGGTGGACGCAATCCCGAATACAAGGATACCGATGACGAATGGCCGAGAGATCGTTGCCGCAAGATAGGCCCGTTAAATGACGTCACATTTTTAATACAACGGATACACGAGGGTACGATAGAACGGAAACGACGACGACGACGACGACGAGGTGAACAGCGCGCACGTTCCTCTCTTCCTCTTTCCTTCTTCCTTCGCCACTCGATCTCTCGTTCCATCTTTTCTCGGCGCGGCGTACACGTATATATCGGTGGTATCTATCGGCGAAACAGATCTGTGAGCTGTCGGTGGTATCCAGACAATATCTTAGCCGCGACCAGGAGAGAGACGAGCAGAGAAAGAAACTCGGGGAGATAGTAGGGGGAAGCAGCAGCTAGCAAGAGTAACTTGGCTTACAGTGAGGGTAACCCTTCACCCGCCGCGAACTAATAACGTACAGTTAGACACATTACTGCCTGCTCCCACGTCAGGTTCTCCTTCTAATGGTGGTCGATCTCTACTCTTCCTCCCTCTGTGCCGCTGCTGCCGCCGCCGCCGCCACCGTTTCGTCCTTCTTCCTTCACAGATGAGAAGACGAGTGCCGATCCTTTCTATCCTCGTCCTCGTCCCTCCGCCCTTCGCGCTCGTCGCCTTTTCTTCCTTGTGGTTCGCCATCCATCATTGCCCGTGCGCCAGCTTCGTGCACGGGATACCAAGTTATATACCCTCGATCCTATGTTTCTTCTTCTTCTCCGACCTCCGTAATTCACGATCCTCCCGCACTGGAAAACATCGACCGGTTCGAACGCATTTAGGGTTCGCGGACTTTGGGTGCGTTTAATTAATACGGAACGACCGGATCGACTGGTCTTGTCTCCTCGCCGCCTCTTTCTCCCTGCGTGCCACCTCACCGCCGCTGCCTTCTTTTTCATCGATCTCATCGGCTTTTTTTCGTCTCCTCGAGAAACGTTTACATCGCAGAAATTCAGATTTCTCCCTCTTTGCGAGGCCGAGGAAGTATCGTAATTGTCGTACTCGTTTTTCCGTTGTATCGACCTACCTAAAAACACGCTCGTAAAACAAACTTGTTCCTATCCTCTACACAGATTCTTCAAGTGACCGCGGTGGACCTTGATACGGGCAATAATGCGAGGCTGAGTTACCGTCTTCAAGGATCAACGGCCTTCCGGATCAGTCCTAATACCGGTTGGATTTACCTCGCGCAGATTCTCGATCGCGAGACCCTGGATCGGCACGCGCTGACGGTTCTCGCGACCGACAACGGTTCTCCGGCCGCGACCGCGAGCGCTTCCGTGCTGGTCACGGTGCTCGACGACAACGACAACGATCCCCGATTCGAGAAGGATTTTTACGGATTCGACCTGTTGGAGAATCTACCCTCGGGTACGCTGGTCGGATCCGTGAGTGCTTCTGATTCCGATCTTGGGAAAAACGCCCTGCTCAGATACGCGGTGGTCCAGGCCAACAGCAGTTTCACCGTCGATCCTGATACAGGTAAGATCTTTTTCTCCTTTCTGACTTTTTTCCTCTGTTTGCATAACCGATATTAATCCGGTGTGCGCGTACTTACTTGTTTCTCGTCGACGCTCGAGTGTTTGCGAAAGCTGTCAGCCGACTATGATACAGCTGATACAGTTATGAGCGCTTGAACGTTCAAACAAAAAAATCCCACACGACTAGAACTGTCCAGGAAAATATCAACGAATTCTATATACTGTCCGAATTTCCGATATAATTAACATACCATGATATCGAACGCAGTTCGGTACGATATCGAACACATTTACAGCTCGATGTTCCTTTTTTATAGTGACACACATGTTGGAAAGGAATTTACGCGATCGCGTTACGTCTCTAGCTTTCTAGCACGGAAAGAAAGGAACGAAGCGTATTCGAATTGAATTCGAACCGGGCGTTGAGCAAGGCGTGAAGAAAAGGAAGAAAGAAGCGATTAATTTACTAAATAGCCCTCGGCCATCGACGCTGTTAATTTACGCGTTGCTCTTACGTCAACTCGGGAACGGTTCTGGTGATGTTGCGTACCATTGTTAAACAGCGATACCCTGCACGATTGTGCAAGCCTTTAGAAGCACCAGACAGAAACGACACGATAGATCTTCAGACGCGGGTTTCGTAAGTCCTCGAAAACGCTTAATGAAATCGGCTTCCACGGTGCGCACAAAGCTCTGTCGTTCGTTCTGGTGGACGCGCGTCTCTCGGCTTTGGCGCGCGTTCAAGATTTATAGCGGTCGAAGTCGAAGAAAAAGAAGCGAAGGAGCGTAAATTTATTTTTGATACGAATGCCTTTAATTGGAAGACCATACAACGCAATATCGGAGATACGAACAGTGGCGCGATTATTTCGTTTTTGTAACATCTCCCCTGCTTCGTGGATATCAAAGTATAATCCCGTAAGAGTGGTGCTTTCACCTTACCGGCGTGTAACGAATCACCAGAAAGGGTTCAGCACACACCGCGAAACGAGCACGCACGTTGCCTCTCGTATGCTACGCGCATACGTGCTTTGATTGGCATGCGACACGAGAGTATTTGTGTACATGCTGGTTCGAGACCAGGTCGGTCTTCCTCTCGTATCCACGAGAAGTCTCGCTGGTTGGTGCACCGGCCTGCCTGTTTGCAGAGGAGGGTCTCTTCTCCAGTCATTCCAGTGCGAACCTTCGCTACAGAGAAATAAAAATAACCGTTGCCTCTCTCTGCCGGAAGTATCCAGTTGTTCCGTCGCAGCGGTACTTGTATATTAATCTTTGATTTCGGAAGGTTCTACTCGACTTGCACGCGTTGTCACCGATAGTTATGCGAGAAATTAGCGGAAAACTAAATAGCGGTGAAACGCGGGAAATCGTGGAGCGGTTGGTCGGTTGGCCAGTTTGGGTATATGTTCCACAGCTTCTAAGAAATCTCTTATTGATCGTGGCGGCGCGGAACGAGTTTCCCTAACGCAGTCTCGGAAGAGCATGGATTTCCAAATATTGGAAGAAACGCGCGGGAACGGAAAGAGAGCCGGTTCCTGAAGGGGGCAAAGAAGTTCGTCGCACGGTCCCACGGTTAACACGAGAAACGCATTAGCACGCGTCCTACGATATACTTCTTATTGTTCCGCGATGGTATCCCTCGATGCCGGCTCGTTTGCATGTTCCTCCGTCGATCCAAAGCTCTGTCGTTCGTTCTGGTGGACGCGCGTCTCTCGGCTTTGGCGCGCGTTCAAGATTTATAGCGGTCGAAGTCGAAGAAAAAGAAGCGAAGGAGCGTAAATTTATTTTTGATACGAATGCCTTTAATTGGAAGACCATACAACGCAATATCGGAGATACGAACAGTGGCGCGATTATTTCGTTTTTGTAACATCTCCCCTGCTTCGTGGATATCAAAGTATAATCCCGTAAGAGTGGTGCTTTCACCTTACCGGCGTGTAACGAATCACCAGAAAGGGTTCAGCACACACCGCGAAACGAGCACGCACGTTGCCTCTCGTATGCTACGCGCATACGTGCTTTGATTGGCATGCGACACGAGAGTATTTGTGTACATGCTGGTTCGAGACCAGGTCGGTCTTCCTCTCGTATCCACGAGAAGTCTCGCTGGTTGGTGCACCGGCCTGCCTGTTTGCAGAGGAGGGTCTCTTCTCCAGTCATTCCAGTGCGAACCTTCGCTACAGAGAAATAAAAATAACCGTTGCCTCTCTCTGCCGGAAGTATCCAGTTGTTCCGTCGCAGCGGTACTTGTATATTAATCTTTGATTTCGGAAGGTTCTACTCGACTTGCACGCGTTGTCACCGATAGTTATGCGAGAAATTAGCGGAAAACTAAATAGCGGTGAAACGCGGGAAATCGTGGAGCGGTTGGTCGGTTGGCCAGTTTGGGTATATGTTCCACAGCTTCTAAGAAATCTCTTATTGATCGTGGCGGCGCGGAACGAGTTTCCCTAACGCAGTCTCGGAAGAGCATGGATTTCCAAATATTGGAAGAAACGCGCGGGAACGGAAAGAGAGCCGGTTCCTGAAGGGGGCAAAGAAGTTCGTCGCACGGTCCCACGGTTAACACGAGAAACGCATTAGCACGCGTCCTACGATATACTTCTTATTGTTCCGCGATGGTATCCCTCGATGCCGGCTCGTTTGCATGTTCCTCCGTCGATCGTTTGTCTTCTAAACGACGAGCACGGCGACGTCGACGGGGTTCTGTCGGCGCTGGTAGACGAGGTGGACGCGTCGGACTGGACTAGGTACGTCGAGAATTCGTAGAGGCACGCGGGTGTCTCGTGTGTCCTACGAACACCGAAGCCCTTCCTTCGACCCCTTATACGAATTGTTTTCCCCATTCCTTTCCACATCTTGGAATAGTTTTGCTCGGCCGGCTAGGCGTTTGCTTAATTACCCATTAATGCGCTGACCCGTCGAAAAGACAGCTCGAGAAGATTCCCTCTCTCCTTTTTACGTTTCTTCTTTCTGTTCCTTCTTTCTTTCTATCTCCGCCTCCTCCTTCTCGTCCCATTCCTTCTTCCTCTTCTTCTTCTTTTTCTCTTCCTTCAGCCTCCCTACCCTTCGTAACTTTTGCGGTCCGTCTGTACCGCGAGATACGTAATTACAACGATGCTCGTTACACGCGCGACTGTATACGCATCCATATTGCAATTATAATATGCGAGAGGAGGACGGAAACGAAATATGATAGCCGGTGTCGAGGCGCGACCGAGGAATTCGGGTTGAACGGACGTTTCTTAGCGAGCATATGAACAGCGATTGTCCAATTAATCGTTCCTGTCCAGGAAAATCGATAAGGTCGATTTCCTCGCACAATGTCGATCGATGATCGTCCGTTCCACGTACGTACACGAATTCTATGTCAAGATATTTACGGTATTTCCATCTCATTTGAGCGATCTCTCGCTCCGTATCACGAGCATATTCTCGTACCGATCTAAAGAGTCGATGCGGTGAATCGAAATAAATACGAGTGGGAAACGTCTCGGATATCCTAGAAAATGAACGAAACGCGACTCATCTTTTCGTTCGTGATTTTCAGGCGAGATCACGACTAAAGAGCCGCTGGATCGGGAAACGAAAGGAGTGCACGAGCTGGTCCTCGAGGCACGAGATCAAGGAACCCCGTCCAGAGCGGCCAGGGTACCATTGAAGGTTACCGTACTGGACGTGAACGACAACTCGCCCGAAATCGTGGATCCGCAAGGGGACGTGGTGAGCGTCAGGGAGGAACAACCACCGGGAACGGAAGTAGCGAGGGTTAGAGCGTTGGACACGGATCTCGGCGAAAATGCGTCCGTAACCTACACGATTTTGAAAGGTAATGCGTTACAGCCGAAGAAACACGGATCGAATCGAAGCGATTTCGTCTCGATCCACGAAAAGGAAGAAAGCGCGTTCGAAGAAATTAGTTATCCAATTACCAAGACAATTATGCACGGTCTTAAAGACGAACTCGAACGGGTTGTGTTTATACGTTCTCGTTAGGATTGCCATCCGATTTTCTCAAGAACGTTTACGAGTCGTTTCGACCCTTTCGAGCCAGTCGGATACATGCTTAACGAGTTTGAATAACCGTAATATTGCTATTTCCTTAATGGTGTTTTAACGTTATTCGTTCTCACTGTCGAGATCACGCGAGTTTTTCACCGAGTGTCGATTATCGTACTCTCATGACTAACCTTAACCTCCACAGACCGAGACTCGGATGGTTACAACGTTTTCACCATTGATCCGATCACCGGCATGATCAGAACGAAGGCGGTTCTCGATCACGAGGAACGGAACGTATACCGGGTGTCCGTAAAGGCGACGGATGCAGGCCGACCACCGCGACATGGTATACGCGCGTTAAGAGTCGAGGTTTTAGCGCTGGCGGATAACCGGCCGACCTTCACCAGCAGCAGTCTTGCCTTTAACGTGAGTATCATCGACCTCGTCGCCACCGCTATGCAACTTTCGTTCACTGGTCGATTCATTCGGATTTTTCGCGCGATTTATGAGCATCGTGGCTGATAAAGCATCTCGTAGGATGGGCGCGCGCGCACGTTCGAAGGCGTTCAGGCATCGACAACTCTTCTTTCGCAAAGCGGTAAAAAGTTAATTACGGAGGAAAGGGATAAATTTTAAAGGGGCACTTTAAATCGGAATCAAACTATTGCTTCGGCTTTTACGATCTTACTAATTAGGAAAAAATCGCGTAACTCGATTCGTTTAGGTACGCGAGGACGCCAGTATCGGACAAGCAGTGGGATCGGTGTCGGGAGCGGGTCCAGCAGGCCGCGTGGCTTTCACTTTGGATTCCCTGACACCCATCAGCGAGTTTCCAGCATTCGATGTGGATCGTAGCTCCGGTCAGCTGGTGGTCGCTCATTCTCTCGACCGCGAAAACGTTAGTGAATACCACCTAGAGATTCGCGCATTGGACACCACGTCGATCGGCAACCCTCAGAGCATCGCCGTCTCGGTGAAGATCGTGATCGAAGACGCAAACGACAATCCACCCCGATGGCCGCAAGATCCGATAACCGTTCGAGTCTCGGAGAAGGCGGTGATCGGTTCTACCATCTACAATTTGACGGCCATCGATTTGGACAGCGGTTTGAACGGCGATCTTAGATACGGTCTGGTGGCCGAATTTCCATCGAGAGGTAGTTTTGCGGTCGATTCGCTGACCGGCGCTCTAACCTTGGCTAGGCCTCTCGACAGGGAGGAAAGAGCCGAGTACATGCTGATCCTGAAGGCGTCCGATCGCGCTCCTCCCGGCGAGCAACTAGCCTCGACCGTGACCGCGAGGATCATCGTGCTCGACCAGAACGACAACGACCCGGTTTTCGTTGCCCCGGAATCGACCAAAGTCGCGGTCACGCCGGACCTCTTACCAGGTGAGTGACTCTCTGCTATGCGATTTAGCTCTTTCAGGCAAGAGCAACGAGTGAGTTTAATCGAATCTTAAACACGTAGAGATGCTTCAGTTTGCCGCGCTAACGCGCAGAGACGGGCGATTCAATTACAAAGCAGCATTATCGTAAATTGGCATCGTTGCAGGGGCGATGCTCGTGAGAGTGGTCGCCGTGGATAAAGACGCAGGTGACAATGGCCGTGTATCGTATGTGATTACATCGGCGAACGAGGAGGCGAGATTCTCGGTGGGTTACGAATCTGGTATAGTGAGCCTGGAGAGGCCGATGGTAAGGTCGACGGAGCTGGAGATTACGGCGAACGATCACGGTTCCCCACCGCGCAAGTCCACTCTCAGGCTGATTCTGACGTTGGCTTCTGGACAGACCAACGGACCTCCTCGGCTACTGCTCGCCAACCCCGTAGCTAGAATTTCAGAAGACCTCCAGGTCGGAGCACCGGTTCTAAACGTCGCCGGTCCTATCATCGCCGATCAGGGTAAGCGTGCACCGCGATCTCTCTCAAAGAGTTATCGTGGACCGGCGAACCGCGAGCGCGCGGATCGTCAAGATCGCGATTCTCGATTCCATTTTATTCCCATTAAATACGCGAAATAAAACTCGCGTTGGGTTTACAACCGGTCAGTTTATTGATAAATATCCGCCGATGCTCGTATATCATTCGCGAAAGATGATCAGATAGAACCGTGTATATTCGGTTAACGCTTGCAAGGATAATGCGAAGGGACAAAGCTGAACTCGGCTGCCTCGAAACTTATCGATCTCTTTCGCGTACACGCACACACCGCCGTTGTACGACAAGGATGCACGAGAGGACCAAAAATGGGGCTCTCGCGCGGCTATCCTTTTAGGTGTTCCGCGAGCGTCCTTATTGTTTCGGTGGTGCGTCGCTGCATAAAGTGCGACGGAACAGGAGGGGCTGTCAATTTAGCGCTCCCTATACCAGCAGAAGGTGAAATTACATTCTGCTATCTTGTCCCGGCTTGTGCCCTCTCTTCTCTCGTATCTCTTTCCATCCCTTCTTCTACGTTCTGCTCCACGGATTTTCGAGTTTGGCTGTCGCCGCGCGCCAGCGTTTGCGCAGTTATGTGCCACCTACATGTCGGACTGCCAGAAAGGAATATAACCGCTGCGAATGGCCACTCCTGCTAATAGGAAAGCTCTGCTATGAAAATACCACGAATAATTGCCTCGAATCTGGCTGGTACCGGACATTATAGTAAATTCAGCGAAACGACTCTGGGTCTGGCTCCCCCCTGTTCGAAAGTGCGTTCCATCCGCGTGCTACGTCTGCGCGATACTCTCCCTCTCTCCCCCTCTCTCACACCATTCTCTCTTCTCCCACAATATGGTTGCTTGCCGCCACGTTAAAAGCTCCTCGGAGAATTCCGCCGATGAGAAAATTTCATTCTCGTAGATAGAGGTTCGACGGTGTGCGTTAGATGACCGCGCTCCTTGGTGCTCCGCTTTCCTCTTGAGTCCTCCGCGTTGCCTTTTCTCCACCTTCAGTTCCGGCCGCCCACTTTTCGAATAGAAAAACGGACCGTAAAGCAGATGAGACAGAGCACGAGCATAATGATCGCTAAAAGCGTGCGCAGAAAATCTACTAGGTATTCTCGGTCTCGTAGCAAAACATTCTGTGCGACCGACAATATGGTATATCGCTCGTTTTGCGCTTATCTAGACCGGTGCCCGTGTATCAGACGAGCGCATTAGCGCGCCCTGCACAACTTGCAAAGGGTTCCGCGTCCCTATGAGATACCCCGAAGGACGAGGTTGCTGTTAGGGGTCCGGAACCGCTAGCGAGCCACCGCGCCGCATCGCAGCAGGGAGGGCGGATGAAAAGGAAGAACGAAAGGGGACAGGGCGAAACAATGGCCGCGTATATCATCGTGCCGCCAGCTTGCCGCAGTACGCATAGGCAAATCACCGGTTCCAACCAACACCGACACCCTCGTACGTGCGGCACGAGCGTGTGCGTGTCGTCACCGTAACTACCGTTCTGCTGCGTCTACGAATACGGAATACACACGAGACCCGGCCAAATGCTCTTCTGGCCACGTTCACGATACGAGAGAGAAATACCGAACGATCGCTAGTGCGTCTCTTTGTTCTATGTTAGCTAAAAGTATTGCCGCGGTAGTTTAATGCGCATCGTCCTTCGGAATTTGTGTATAATAACGAATGCATTAAACTCTGGCTTCCACCGGAAGACGTCACTCCTTCGAGTGAAAACGATGACCACGCGAATGGAATATTCCGTACTCGGATTTGTCGTAAAATTCTTTCGTCTCGACCACACTTTTGATTGTTTTCCTTGTATACGGCCAAACGCGACCACCGGTAGGTATTCCTTGAAACGATATTCTTCCTATCCGATCGCGTTTCGCGGATCGTGCCCGCCTAAATCTCGATTTTCTCTCGTATAAATTCTGCAAGCATCCGTAGTTTCGCGGTCGTAACGCGTTGAGTATAATTGCTACGGGGCTAAGATCCTTTGCTTTTTATCTCCTTCTTCTCTCTTGTTATTTCCCATTCACTCCTGGTTTCGATCCGTGTCCGGTAATCGAAAGAACAAAGCTATTTCGCGAATCGAATTTGCTTGGTGTATTTTCAGGAATTTACGAAGCTTATCGCCTCGCGCTACGTGTCGATCTCCGACCAAGGGATTCGATCGCTTTCGCTTTAAAGGCACACATTTACGTATGCAAACTGACCAATAATTTCAGATTTTCGGAAAGGACCCGACAGGATAATGATCTTGCGAGGAAACGAGTCTCAGTCGCGTGGTCCTAATTTCTTGTAACGTGCTTCGGTTGACCGTAACTTCAAAAAAAAGAGCTTAATTTTATTCCACGCGTTGAATATCTATCGATGAAAATATCGACTGGAACGTTGACGAAGGTTTTGATATGATTGCGCAGGTAACGTCAGCTTCAGTATTCCAAGCAATCTGGCCGCGGACAAATTCTCCGTTACACCGAACGGTCTAGTGACCCTGCGTGGACCTCTGAATCGCGAGGAAGTGTCCCACTATTCCGTTCCGATTTTAGCGAGGTCCAGCAAATTGTTGGATATTAGCACGCTCGAAGTTTTAGTCATGGATGAAAACGACAACAGCCCCGAATTTCGACCAGGTTCCTGTTACACGCTCGCCGTACCCGAGAACCAAGGGACTTCCGTGATTCACACGATCGCTGCGGCTGATCTCGACGAGGGAAAAAATGGGGAAATTTATTATAGTATCGTAGGTAAGACGCTTCGAGGTTCCACCTACTGTTTCCCTTCGTCCATCTATGCATACATACAAGCTTCATTGTTCTGGTGGCTTTTTAGGTGGTAACATTGGCGCAAAGTTCATCCTGGACTCCATAACCGGAATGTTGTCGATGTCGAATCTAGATCGGGAAGCGGTATCCAAGTACATCCTGACGATTTCAGCCAAGGACAAAGGTCGGCCCAGCTTGGAGACACGATGTAACTTAACCGTAATCGTGCTGGACGTGAACGACAACGCTCCATCATTCGTTCAGAATCAGTATACCGAATCGAGACCTCGAGGGCCTGTTCCAAGCTCCGAGTATCCCGGATTCGCTTTGTCCAACGGCTTCTCGTATGGGTCTTCCAATTACCCGACAAACTATTATCCTAGCAAGTACGTGGCAACTATTTCCGAGGATGTGGCACCAGATTCTAGCGTCATGTCCGTGAGAGCGACGGATCCTGATCAAGGAGTGAATGGAAAAATCACCTACGCTATCGGCGAAGAAACGAGCTGGCTATTCAGAGTTGACAACCTAACGGGTGTCATTACAACTGCTGGGTGAGTAACCGACGTCCTCTATCTTTAACTATCACAATCGAACGAAGACTTTTTTTTCACTCAGTCTTTATCCGAGAACAATGTTCTCACCGAGCTTTTGGTGATCTCGTCCTAGTCTCTTTACGTACGTCTTGTCCCTTCTCCCACATTGAATTTTTTCTTTCGCGAGCTCTTCCAGCAAACTAATTTCATCCTGGCGTTAATTACTGCGCAATCTTTATTGCGGGTGAGATTAGGATCGCCGGTGGGATATTACGTCGGTACTGTCATCATAAAACGAGGAGTAGACGCATGGGAGGAGCGGGTAAAATACAGAAATGAAAAAAACCATCGGACAAGAAGTTGGTAGAGATGGAAGGAGGTGGAAGGTCTAGGAACCTTGTAGAATTATAAAGTCAGTCGATGCGACTCGCGAACGATGCACTGTGGTCGATTAGTTGATTCCATATGCATAACCCGTCGGCACGGATCAACGTGTTCTTCCTTCTCCTGTCTCCTTTCTTCGCCCGCATCTCCCTTCTCGTCCTTCTCTTCTGTGCCCTTCTGCCCTTTGCGATTATGCGCGCAATAAACTCGTATCGCGAGACGTCGTTAAATCTCCAGTCCTTCCGTAGCTTCCGTTCTATCAAGGTCGAACACTGTTGATTAAATTTCACCGAGGGTCTCACGAACTCCGATCTCGTCACCATTCGAATCTTGCCGCGTTATTACTCGCGTAATCCCCAGCGAAACGAAAGCTCCTATATTTTTGTTAGTTCGTTCGTCGAAACGACATCGAATGGTATCGGCCGTGTTGGTTCCGTTTTCGATAGAGACGCAGACGAGTACGTAGGATCGTTGAAGAGAGACAAAAATTAGAAGGAGGAGTAGAAGAAGAGGAAGGCAAAAAAGAAAAAGAACGAGGAAGGAAGAAAAAAGGAAAGACAAACAAGCAGCAAACCGAGAAATAGGGAGATCTATAGGATGAAGGGTGTCGGTAGTCGGGAGGAGGCACGCAGAAGCGTACTTTTGCCGCGCGACAGCCGTGTGTCATTTCAGCGGGGCACCATGTGGCATTTCAATGCATTATTTCAGCCGGCAAAAAGCCTGATATGCAAAACCAGATCCCGGTCGGGCCACTCTTTCGCGATCTCTGTCTGCGACTCTTTCTCCGTCCCTTTTTCCTCCCACCACTTGTTCGGACGAACTTTCTTTCTCCGTCGTTCGCTCCGCGGCTGCTGCCGGCGCTCGTTCCTCTTCCCAATCGGTAGTCACCAACCGCGTGGTTGTATCGCGTTGTTGTTGGTATTGTTGCTATTGCTGTTACCTCGATGGCCCGAGCGGGTTTAGCAGCGCGGAGGTTCGCTACGAGTAGGTGTATAAAAGTTCTCCCCATGTCCATTCCCAGGACCACCCGGAAGAGATGGGATTGATAACTAACTTGAATAGGAACGACGATTCGGTATCGATAACGTTGCGCTCGGACGATTAATCGAACCATAGCGGTACGAATCCTGTGAACATCGATGCGACATCATCCTAGCGGAGGTGATGATTTTCAAACAGAAGCGATTCGAAGAATATTATCTCGCATCTAGACGGTGTAAATAAAAATAGCCGCGCTCGTATAATCGCACGGTGCGACGGTCAGCAGCGAGAGTCGACTCTCGGCTCTGCTCGGTTAAATCGTAAATAACCGCGTCGATTTTGCGCGCTACCGGCGCACGATTATTATTCCACGCTCGTTAAAGGTTATTACGTGCACATACGAAGCAGGCAGTGTATACGCGGCAAAGACATTGTCGAGCTCAGCCGGTGCTTATTGCCGGCCCGCGAATTCGCAAGGTTCGCGTGACTTTTCCAAGCGGCTAATAAAGACAAAGTCCAGCGATACGATAAATTACCCCTGACTCGCTTTATCGCTGCTATCTGACCGGGATTCTAGAAAAAATACCCGACAATTGAATGTTACTCGTTAAACGGTTACTTTCAATGGGAACAAATTATGCATTCGAGCCGTGGGTCGAGCGAAAAATTTGCCACGATAGTATAATTAGATTAGAATTAACATGCGCGATAAAGACGTCGCGCTGTTTGGTTTCACGGATGTATCGAAGCAGGAGAGCAATACCTCCTAGCGAGTAAATTCTAGATAGCGGCTAAAGTGCCGGCCAAAGGGAAAAAGATGTTTAAAAACGCGCTGAACTATTCAGTTGAGGAGGCGTAGAAATCCGGAAAAGGAGGGAGAGAGTTGGAGCCCTAAGTCGATATAGCGATTTCTCGAGGCGTATAGCTCACGAGGACGGGGACGCTAAATTCGCTCAGTGGCAACGGCGAAAAAACAGCCAACCTTCCCCGGCTTTCGCGCGATTTAAGACACGAAACGGCGACCAGCGAGCCGCCATGGAGGATCCGCAGAGTTATGGTAATGGCGGACGTGGATTACACAAGATCGCTGTGCACGATTAAGGCTTCCGTCAGACAAACAAGCTATCCGCCGTCGCGCTACGCTGCGCTGCCACCTTCCGCCTTAAATCCGGCCCGTTCTCCTGGTTCGAACAATCGTCTATTGACCGGTAAATCAGAATTAAAGATGCATCTGATGCGCAGGGGAAACGAGCTCTGAACCGAACGTAATTTTCGCCAGTCGCTAATGTAACCGAGCTTTCCGGCTTGTCCGTCCCGCCAAAAAATTCTTCCTTTCCCTTTTGTCCATAATTATCGCGAATTTTCGCCACTCGTTCAATCCATCGAATGTCTCTAGCCCGATTGTTTTCCGCAGCCCCTTGGATCGCGAACGCCAAACTTCCTACAACTTCGTGGTGGTAGCTACGGACAGCGGCAAGTACGACGCCAGGAGTACCACGATCCCGGTCGAGATTCGAGTGAGCGACGTCAATGATAATGCCCCTGTCTTCGACGAGTATCCCTTTCGTGCCCGCGTGTCGATCGGCACTCAGCCAGAGAAGAACATTCTGCGAGTAGTGGCGACCGACGCCGACGACGGTCCCAATGGAGAAGTGGTCTACTCCTTTCTGCACGAGCAAGAGAAGCCTAAATTCAGGATACACCCAAGTACAGGTGCCGTTACTGCGGCGTTATCTCTGTCGCAGGATAACGGCAAGACGTATCACTTGGAGGTGCTGGCCAGGGACAAAGGAAATCCACCGAAAAGCACTCGAGGATTGATCGAACTGCAAGTCGGGGATCTCGCCGACTTGGCGCCAGTGTTGAAATTTCAAAACGAGTCGTACGAAGTTGTTATTCAGGAAAATTCTGCGGCTGGCACCGAAGTAGTCCAAGTCTCGGCCGTTCGGTCGGACGGTAGAAGGCAACACGTTTCATACTCCCTTGGATCGGGCAACGACTTTGGCACGTTCATTATCGACGAAGATACCGGCTTGTTGCGCGTGAATGATCCCTCTAGGTTGGACGCGGAATTGTGGACCGATATGAGGGTGAAACCTGTGGAAGAACAAACCGATGACAGTCGAACGAATTCATGGGGTAGATCTCTGGAAGGACAGCAATCCAAGGAGAAACCTAGAGAAAGTTCGCAGCATGTGCTCGCTGTAGCTGCTAGAACCAGCGGTCCCGATCCCTTGGAAGCATACGTGAAGGTTGTAGTCAAAGTGTCCGACGTCAACGACAATCCACCGATCTTCACTCAAACACAGTACTCGGCAACGGTCCTGGAAGGCAACGTCAAAGGAGACTTTGTCGTCAAGGTAAAAATATAACGTCGATATGTTAACAATAATTTAAAGTTTCCACTAGCTTGTAAGCCAGAGGCGTATAATACGCGTGTTTCGTTTGCATAGCTTTCGGCCAGCGATGCGGACCAAGGGATGAACAGCAGAATCTTGTATCATATCGTCGACGGTAATCCGGACAATGCGTTCACCATCAGTCCACCGTACAGCGGCATAGTTCGAACCAATATCGTCCTCGATCGTGAAATACGAGAGAAATATAGACTAACGATAATCGCGACGGACCAAGGAAATCCTCAGTTGACCGGAACGGCTGCTCTCAGCGTCCGCGTGATCGATATCAACGACAATCAACCGACTTTTCCAGAGCACAGTATCATCTCCGTTTCCGAAGGTAAGCCACGTTAATTATCACTAACGACGCTAAATTAAGGTCAGAAGGATAGCAAAAGATAGAATATAAATGTCATTGAGTTAATTATGCCGGTCGTATAGTTCAATTATGGCGTTTATTCTTCTCAGTGTACGGTCGAGGCGAAGGTTAATCACCGATTATTTGTCTCATCTGGTCGCGATCGTGCGCAAACAAATTACGGGCAAACACGAATACGCGTACACCTTCTTAATTTCGGCTTAATTGCGGCCGGCAATTAGCTCCCTCACGACCAACACGGCGTTGGTCAATAACTCCAGAACCAGACGCTCTTCGAAAAGAACGATCGAATTTTCATATTCGTTTACTATCCTATTTTACGTGGAATTCGTTAGCATCGATTCGCTCGAGTTCTAAACGACTTTGTTGAAAGATCGGTTGGTCGAAAGTAGAAAGAGATGTTTCCGCGTGGCAAAGCCGAGTGTATCTTGTGAGAGGCGAAACGCTCGAGAACGCAAGTGTACGAAAGAGAAAAAGAGATGGGATCAAAGAAAGGGAAAAGTAAGAGCAATGGAAAAAAGAAAGGGACACGAATACCAGAGGTAGGAGTGCATACTACTCTCAAAGTATAAAGTTAAGTGGGAAAGGATTTATGCCGGCATTAAAGTCCAACTGTTCGGAACAATCTGCATAACTTAGGCGAGGCTGCGAACGCCTGTTTGAATAATTCGCGGTCTTCGTTCTTCCTGTTGTTCCACGCTGTTTGTCCTTCACATTCGTTTCATATTGCTCCTCATTGACAGATACGATTCAATGAAACGGCACCGAGCGAAGGTGGCCTCCAGTTTAACGCGTAAACACCAGGCTTCGCGCTGCTACCTTTTCGAGCAGACCTGCTTTTTCGCTGGAGTAACGATCAAAATGTTGAAAAACATGACATGAAGAAAGGCGATAGACTGTAAAAAATAGATGAACAGGCGATACGTAAAAGTAATTGATCAGAGCTACACGTAGAACAATTTTCTGATAGTTCAGTACGATATCTTTTTCTCTGCGCTTTCTGCCGTCTTCGGACGGCGAGATTTAAACGCGCTTCGTATTCTTCACTTCGTTCTCTTGTGCCTCTCATCCTTCCGCTCTTAGTATATGGGAGTACTTCCCCTTCTCCTGCTCCTGTTCTTCTTTTCTTCTTTCGTCCACGTTTTTGTTGTATTCTTTTTGATTGTTCGTTGTTTTTTCTTATCTTATCTGTCTTTCTTTTGGTTTTTACTGTATATTTTTAAGGTTCAACGCAAAACAACGTGCGCTCTCACGCGAACGGAATAACGTGAGATCGCTATCTACTTTGTATCATCGTAAAACTTGAACGCGCTGTAAACCAGACTACTACATAGCAGCCCTATTGAGGATGCAGCATTCGATAGAATTTAAATAGCGCAATCGCGTAACGTGTTAAATATGCAGAAACGTGGTAGCCTTTTTACGTGCTTATTATCACCTCAAAGATTTGACTACGTATCCCTTCGACAATGACGTGGGAGGCCTCGACGAAGGTCTCTACGCCCGTTGTGATGCGATCGATTGCGAAAAATTTGGTCGTGGCATAAAGTAATCGATGAAATCGAGGACACGATTACTTCATTGAACCGCGCGCTGATAAAAAACGATCTCGTAGTCGGGTCCGTTCATATTTTAGCGAAGCGCATGATAATTGTTTTTAATTATCCCGGTGAACGTGGCGTATGTAATTATCGTTCAGCCTAAAACGAGAGGTGCGGTTCGCCGATGTTTGATAGCCCACGCCTTTGTTCCTGAAGGGCCTTCCTTCGCGTCCGCTAGATGGGAACACGTACGCGGCTGCACACGTACACGTGTATCCAAAGGAGGATTTAATCGACAGCATCGATCGTATCGGTTCCGAAAGTGGCACTGACACGAGAAATCGAAACAATGGTAGACCACCGACGAGCGCATTTTCCGTACAAGGAGCACATCGCCGACATCGTATTCGTATTTACGTAGCCAATCCGCGAATACCGAGGACCTCCGGTAATCAGAATTACCGCGATATAACTTACGGAGATCGAGTAGTACCCGATGTGAATTTATATATTTCGCGAGCAACGAGTTTTACCACGTGCTGGTTGCCTGCTCTCTCAGCCTGTTTCTTGGAATATCGCGGGCTTGAAGAGAGAAACGGAAACGCGGACGAGAACATCCACCGATAGAGAGATCTTTGTTTCGACTTCCGTGGCATGACGCGCGGCGTGGCGGAGGAACACTACCGGCATGGCGCGGCGCGGAGCTTGTACAGTGCGAGCCACGCGTTCATTCAGGGCCGTGGCCGCTCTCGAAACCGATTTACACGACTTTAACGATCACCCGTGAAATTTACGAGCGAACGCTGCCGCGTGCCAACTAGTCCCCGAGTCATTCGGACGCGTCACTTCATGGGAAAATAATTCCTTTATCGGCGCGTGTATCGCTCTGCTCGTCCTTCATCTCTGTCCAGACTCTGTCGTTTCGCGAAATTCTATTTTAAACGTTATCGTTCCTCACAGTAACGACGATACTTTTGTTTGGTGGTACGATTTCTAATATCCAGTGGCCGCTCGTAGAGATATCTCTCTCACAATTTGCTCACGGCAAACTGCAGATTATCGCCTACGATCCGCAGACCGAATCTTCGCCGAGCGTTCTTCTTAGCACCAGCGAGATAGAGAGAGCCGATAAGTAAGGATTCAATGCATTTTAAACGCGACTCCCTCGAACTGTCTTTAACTTCGCGGAAGAGCTCGGTCTGGCTCGGCCGAGATTGCAACACCGCTCTATATATATATAATACTCTGTATACGTATCGCACATGATCGTCTGGCGGTGACAAAGTGGCTTCTGGCCGAAAATAAAAAGATCAAGGGAAGCGGGTTGGCCCGTATAACGACGCCATTCATCAGTAACAACGGAGTCTGGCATTGTACCACGATGAACTGGCTGCCATTCGATGTTCCAGTTAAATGGTTCATCAAGAGCGGACGTTCTGTGTCGCTCGACGAACTTAACGCTATTTTCCTCCCAATTTCAGTAAAATTCTAACGAGTTGAATTTCATTTGCGATGTTTTGCGTTAGGTACCGCTGTTGGCACCGTCTTAACCACCATCACGGCGAACGACGTGGACAGTTCCCCGGCTCTGAGCTATCGATTTGGTAACGTGACCAGTCCAGGTCCTTTCAGTATCGATAGATACGGAGGCAAGGTCGTTCTCCGAAGACGTTTGGATGCCGAAACACGGTCGGAATACAGCTTGCAAGTTATCGCCAGCGACGGTGTTCACGAGGCGACCACGGACTTGATAGTTCGTGTCATGGATCTCAACGACAACGCTCCACGGTTCCAGCAATCCGCTTACATCGCCACGCTGCCTGGTAAGTAATTTTCGTGGCCGTTTTCTTCGAATCCGCGAATCGTTTGCCACATACCGTACCAACCTGGTCGGAGAGTTTCCTGCGAAGCGAAGTTAGTAGACTCGTGTGAACGTTGAAGGAGAAGAGATCGCAGTGAACTGTACATAGCTACGAGTTGCAACCTATTCGGTCGATATTCCGTCGAAGGAATAGCGGCGAAAGGGGCTCGAAGAAACGAGGGAAAGGGAGAGAAAGATGTCGAGGGGGACGACGACGGCCCGAGGCAAGTCTCTCGGCGCGAAATAAACGTGAGTTTAAAAACTGGTTTTTAGTAGACACACGTTGTCTTGTTGCCCGTGTTCCAAACTCGAATTGACACCGCGCCAAGATAAAGCGCGGAAAAGAGAAGCGAAGAGAACGGAAGAAGCCGGACGAGGGGGGACGAGCATCGAAAACGACGAAAAGGAAAGGAGAATGGAAGGATGAAGGAGAGGATCGATGAAAAGCTAGCTACTCGAACGCCGAAGGGAGCACACAGCGAGCAGAGAATAGAGAGGGAGAAAGGGGGTCGGGTGAAAAGGAATGGCAAAGACGGCATGGAGAAGGGACGAAGGGGGAGGGGAAGGGAGATGGAGAGGAAGCAGAAGGGAGACGAGGAGAATTGCGAACGCCTCGCACATAAATAAACGCGAGGACACCGTTTGCGAGGCAGCCGAAAAGCCGCCTTCGTTGCAACCGCCGGCCGAGATCGCCGGCTTCGAAGACTCTCGAAACTTATTAAAAATACATAGGCCCGCGCCTAATGGTGCATTTGGGTGGGCGGCAGAGGGGTGACAGGGGAGGCTGGATTGGCAGGAGGTGGACGTGGAAAGAGTTGAAAGGGGGGAGCTCCGATGGTGACTGCCTCGCGAATTTGCATCTCTCTTTTCGTCTCCTCTCGGGCTTCGCCGCGTAGATTCGTAAATAGAGTGGGAAAGTCAAGAGTGACGTTTTAAAAAATACTCTTCTCCGCAATTGATCGATGACGCCGCTTCCAGTAGGGCTATTTTGTCGCGGAATTTCCAGAGAATAGGCGAGCAAGGTTTAATTTTCTCGCTGACACTCTTTCCGATCTCTCACTAGGGAGGAATCGTGCGCAGATCATTTATATCGTGATAAACGAACGAGGAAGACGGGTTAATCTGGCGATTATCAAAATCGTATTAAACTGTCCGGGGAAGGCAGGATATATTCCGAAAAGAAGGTGGGATTAATGAAGCTCGGCCAGTAATAAGAATTCGTCCCACTGCAAATCGTGATGCGAACACGCATACTCCACGGTCATACGCGTCTCGCAATAATTATAGAGTACCTGTCACTTCTCGGTTCAAATTCCCTTTCCTCCGAGGTCGTCCTACCTCCTCACCTCGGACATCCCCAAGGGGGTGCGCGTTCACCAAGTTTTATTTCAGCCTCCCCTCCTCTCCGCCTTTCTTTCTCTCTCCTGTTTCATTCCAGCTTTCTTCTTTATCTTCCTTTTTCGCTTTAGGTTGCAACTTGGCACATTAATGCCGAGTTATCCGACGATTTGAAACGCATCGAAATGATTTTTGTAGCTGCGGAGCTGCTCCATCCTGCTGGCCCCACGGCTCGCCCGAGCGATTTATATAACTGGTTATTATTTCATACTTCCGTTCAGCCCGATGTCAGGACGGCTTATCCTCCTCCTTTACCAAGAAAAGAAAGAACTTAGTTGGTGGTGGCGGTGGTGCTGCTCGAGGACGTGGTACCTCCAACAAAAAGAGGTGGAGAGGGTACTTGACCTCGCGCCCATGATCCCTCGATCTTTGTCCCGCGCGCTTTTTCAAGTATACTCTCCCGAAGCGACCGACGATCGATTCCCAATACGTCGGTGCAAATACTTAGCTTTTTTCATCTACATTCCGCTTTATCGTACTCTCGATATAGGGAAACTTCGTACGATTGCCTACGATCGATAGCTCTTCTCTCTTTCTCACTTTCGTCATTCTTTTTTTGTCGTTGCAGAAGGACGAGGGGACTTGCAAGAAATTCTGACGGTAAACGCGACCGACGACGACCTTACAGAGGACAACAGTCGAGTACGATATTATCTGCTGAAAGCTACCAAAGGTTTCTCAGTGCATCCCGCAACCGGCGTTCTGACGGTTAATCGTACCGCGATACCAAGACCTTTGCCCAAAGAGGTGGAGTTGGCCATCGTAGCGGAAGATTACGGTAAGCCACCGGCCTCGTCCATATGTTCCGTCGTCGTGCGATTGAGCAGCTTGAAGAGCAGCTTGCCCGGCAAAGAGTACAAGGTCACTGCGAAAGAAAATACGTTGAAGGGCACCACTTTGATGAGATTGTCCGACGTGGACCTTTTGGACGGCGCCATCGTTGCCGGCGATGATAGCGGAACGTTCGAAATATCCAGAGGCAAATTGATTCTCTCCAGAACGCTCGACAGAGAAACGAAAGACAAGTAAGGACGATCGATTTTTAACGTTTTCGTAGGAATTCCAATTTGGCACTAACGAGGGTTATGAATTTTTCAGATACGTTTTACGACTAGGCTCCAAGAACGAAAACATGACGACCGGGTCGCTGGTAGGAGACGAACCTGTTACGGTAATCATTACGGTGGAAGATGTGAACGATAATTACCCTCGTTTCTTGGAGGATCTTCATCAAGTATCGATCAAAGAGAACGCAGTACGCGGTACCACGGTGGCCATGTTGCGCGCCAAGGACGACGATCTGGCTGGCAGCGTGGCTGCGAATTTAGCGTACGAAATTACTTCCGGTAACGACGGTGGTCTGTTTCGCGTGGACAAAACCACCGGCGCTGTTCAAGTAAACGCAACCTTGGACTGCGATCTCGAACCAGACATTCACAATCTAGTGGTCATGGCGTGCGACAGCGATCCAGTTTCTCCTCTGTGCGCTTTGACGAGGCTTCGTATTCACCTGGAAGACGTGAACGACAATTCACCCAAGTTCCCAGTCTCTGAATACCTGGAATTTGTCGGAGAGAACGAACCGATCGGGACGATCGTGTTTTCCGCGCGAGCGTCGGACTTGGATCGCGGTATATTTGGATCTTTGAACTACTCCATAGTATCTGCCGCGGCAACCGGATTTTCCGATATCGACGATAGCTGGAAATTGTTCGCTGTAGATGGAAAATCCGGCACAGTGACGACGCGCGCTGTCTTTGATTATGAGCTGCGAAACAGATACGCGTTCACTCTACGAGCAACCGATACAGGTGGCCGAACGGCAGCCGTCAGAGTCCGAGTGGAGATCGAATCCAGGGATGAATTTTACCCGCAATTCACAGAAAGAATGTACAGATTCGGTATTAAAAACGGAGCTCAGGTGATCCCTGGAACGGTGATCGGTCATGTAACAGCAACAGATCGAGACAAAGGTCCCGACGGACGAGTCGTTTATCAACTGACCTCGCAACACCCTTATTTCAAACTGAATCGCACCACAGGCGCGTTGATTGTGAAGCAGAAGCTGGTGCACATTGATATGGACGTGGAGGAATCGTCGAGGTTAGTGGTCAGTGCCAGTTCCGGTAGACAGGGCTCTTTGTCGAACATGACAGTGGTAGAAATCACTTTGACGGATGATAGCGACGTGAACGAAGCTAGAGGCGCCACAGCTTTGGCTACCCCGAACGATGTTGGGTCTAACATGGCAGTCGCAGCGACTGGGGGCCTAGCCGATTGGGCGTTAGGTTTATTAATCGCTTTGCTTTTGTTGGTTATCGTCTTTGGTGCTATTTTCCTCTACCTTCATCTTCGAAATCGAAGGCATAAGAAACCGGGCACGAAACCGAGTTTAAACGGGGAGAGCAATGCCACTGCGTCCAATAGCTACGTGGATCCAAGCGCCTTCGATACTATACCGATTAGAAGCGTTGCCGGGGTGGGTGCAGGAGGAAACGGAGGCTCTGGGAACGGCAATGGTGGAAGCGGTGCTGCTTCCTGTCAATTTGCACCCCCCAAGTACGATGAGATACCACCGTATGGTACCTCTGGTCAATCCGGGCAGCAACAGGCGACTTCGGAATTGTCCGGCAGCGACCAGTCCGGCTCGTCTGGCAGAGGCTCGGCCGAGGACGACGGAGAAGACGAAGAGATTCGAATGATCAACGAAGGCCAACAGACTGGAGACTCGGCTAGTGATCTCTCGGTTCACAATACTCAGGAATATTTAGCCAGGTTAGGCATCGTCGACCCTCCGGCTGGTACTCCGAGAAGACCGCCTGAAGCGCTGCCTCTCGATAGCTTACACTTGTTCGAGGACGAGGCCGCCACCGAAGCCGATATCGCCACCTTGATTTATGGGAAAATCGGGGAACCTGGAAGGCCGATGTCGGGTTTAGAAGTTCCTGGAGGTCCATCGATGAACGGATCCCTAAGTTCCATCGTTCATAGCGAGGAGGAACTGACTGGATCGTACAATTGGGACTATCTGCTGGATTGGGGTCCTCATTATCAACCACTTGCTCACGTGTTCAGCGAAATCGCCAGGCTGAAAGACGACGCTGCTAGCGTTCAAAGCGGAAATTCAGGAAGCAGCGGCAAGACCAAGTCTGTACATAAAGCCCCGCCCCCGCCATTGCTCACTTCCGTTGCTCCTAGGTCGTTGGCGGCTCCCGCGTTAGCCAGGGGCATTCTTCCAAGATCTCCGATCAGCCACGATGCTTCCACTTTCCCATCGGCGGCCCTTAGCCCGAGTTTTTCTCCGTCCTTATCTCCTCTCGCCACCAGAAGTCCTAGTATCAGTCCTTTGGTGCCACCTGCCACTCAAAGGTCCGGTCAAAGTGCCAATAGAGGTATTCCAGTTACCGACGCTGAATTAAGGATCTAACGGTATATCGAAATCATAGTCGCGTTGCGTCAGATATTAGTATTAGTCCCGTTATATCTTGGATCCGGTAACGCGTATATTCGATAGCGTCGATTCGAAAATTGCGAGTTATATTTTAGAGAATGTTTTAATCGGAGTTTATCGCGTTGAAAGCGTCGTTAGCGTATACCCGATTTCGTGTGATTACAGTATGAGCGCAGTGTGTATAAAATAGAGACTTTAAGTTGACTGACCTTCGACGAGATTCTCGAAGGTGCCAAAGTGCACATTTTTTTATTTCCGCCGTGATAGTCACGAACGCCTCTTTTACGCGTCTAGTTGTAGAATCGAAACGAACGTTTGTAGATAATCCCGTATTCTCGTACTCGCGCAACGATCCTAACGTATAGAACGTATGACCTGCGGAAAAGAGGCGATTGCGCGATATTTTTTTAAGCATAGATATACGACTGTTACTTGCCGTTTCGATCGTCGGTCGATCGATAGTTAAAATAATACTCGTTTGTTTGTACATAGAGGAGTCCGAAATGGGCCTCGTAATCGTTAAGCAATCGTGTAAATAATACTCATGCGAAAAAACAAGAAAAAATTGACCATTACGCCTTATAATCAAAAGATAGACTCGATAGCGCACCGATAGTCTCGATTCGAAGTCCGTGTCTTCGTGCCATGCCCGTTGAAACGCGCGGCTGTACAGTCACCTTAATTTCGTTAGAGACCGAGACGAATCGGTCGATCGCTCGAACGAACGTTTCCTCGAGCATGGCGATATCAACGGATTGAAAATGCGTCGACACGAGCGAACTGATCGATCCGATATTCGTGCTCGCGCAACTCCGGAGATACCTTTTCATGCCCCGTTTCATTTTTACTTTGTGCTGGTCTTCCAATTGGAATTTCGATGTAACGGAAGACGACAACGTTTTTCTCAGCCAGGTATATATATACATAAAAATATTAGGAAATAGGTATGTCATATTTTGTATAAAAAAAAACAACTCTTTGTACAAAGACTCTTCTGTGAGCCCAGGATTCACTTGACGGTGAATTTTAAATAAATGAATTTTTTAGGAATCTATCGGATTTCTGTTTACAAACCCTATATATCTCATTGTGGGTATTTAAAGGAGACAGGCAAGGAATATGTTTGAAAAGAAGAACACGACAGACTTGTATAAATCTGCGTCTTGTAATACAACACGTTGAGCCTTACAAGTATATTCACATGTAGTCTTTGAAGTATTTTGATAAATTATTTCTCTATTCGCTCTTTCAGATTATAAGACTACGAACAAAGCGCGCTTTCGTATACGCAGTTTGAACGAAAAATAAAATCAATGTTACGCAAACGGTTGGGCTACGGCAAAACTCGAAGGTAAACGATTCGACGCAAATTCGACAACCGGGAAACCTGAAAAGCAAAATTGTTAAACGAAAACGGCGACGAAGTTGCGAAAATTATTCCAAGTTTCTCGACGAACCCGTGTATATTTTTCAAGCGACGGAGAGCTCGCTACGAAGCACTATTTATCCAGTTAATTTGTACATTAAACAGTCTCTACGAGAGAACACGTATCGACCTACGTTTCTAGTGCCTAAAATTAGTGAATCCTTTGCAGAATTCTCCTATAACGGTATAAATACATTGTAATTTAAATGGCATGTCCAGTCTTGAAACTTCTCGTTTACGAGCGCTATGTCATCTTTTCTTTTTCTTTTTTCTGTTTTTTTTTTCCTTTTAATCATCTTCTTGGATGTGTTACAAAGTCGGCAACTGTAACTTGAGATAGAAATTGGCCTAAGGTTTAATCGAAAACAGAGGCAAAATCGCAGATTCGGTACTTGTCGACAAATATCTCGGACAAAAATGTCTTCGGTTCTAAGATCGTCGATCTATCTTCGGTAAAGATTTCTATACACCGATCTACGTTTGTCGATGGTCCAAATATGAAATTCGGTAGGATAAACGCTAAAGGAATCTACATTTTCTTTCGAAATGTTTCGTCTACGTATTGGTAGTGTTTAACGATGTTCTATCTATCAAACGTTAACCGATGGTATGATACGTTTGTAAGTAATTACTATCGTGACTCGTGCTAATCGATTCATATCACAACGATTCTAACGCTACACAAAATGTTGCATAAAACCCTTTACCAACTTTTCGATATTCTTCCACGTAATTGTCAAGAATCGATCAAGATCCGATGTAAAAGGGAACATCGATCAAGCGTCACAAAGTCATCGTGGCACCATGCAAGGTTTCACTCATTGTCTGATAACGAAGAAAGGTTCTCGATTAGTTAAATGTTTCGTGAAATTGTTTCATCGATTCGCACAATTCACACTGTACAAAAGATTTTGTGGCAGTACAATGATCGGTCACGGGATATATTTACCAGGCAATGAGTTAACGCTGCCCTACGCTTGGCAAATAAAAAGCGCTTTTACTACTTTCGGGCGGCC
>NT_176548.1:1218361-1226176 GCF_000188095.3 Bombus impatiens | reverse complement strand
CGCCGCCGTTAAAATAAGGCACCACATCCGACGCTGTTCACGCGATCGTTAATACTCCAGAGTGCAATCGAATCGGTGATCTGGCGATTTTCAGCTCGCTCGAAGAAGCCACTACAAAAGCTTAGAAATGGTTTCGTTATCGTTATTGCTATACGATCATAGCACTAAACGACTGGCGAATCATGTAGCACACTCTTTCGTATTGACTTTATGTTTGATATCTGTTATGGTTGCAATCATGTAATTCCTTCGAACACATTCTGTAAGAGTAGAAAACAGATGCGATAAAAGGATAACATTCGCGTAGCCGGTGTACTGTTTTTTGATCCCAGTTGAACGCATCACACTCGATGGTATTTTATATGTACGCATCTAGCTAAACTAACTTTTGGAACGTTAGCGCAGGTCAAACTGTCTCTTCCGTCACGCTCCTTGGTATCTGCAATACGCTGATGCTGAAATGAAACGACAAAATTGAAGAATGTCCCTGTGTTGATACAAATTCGAAGCGGCACTTTAACAAGCACGATGGAACGTTAGCGTGTATCGAGGATGACGATCGCATGGAAGAATGCAGTCAAAGCTGTCGACGATGAATCATGATCGATGTTCGATGATGGATAGATATTTCATAATTTGATTCGTTTATTCCGAGAAGTTTAAATCCAAGTCCAAATCCATCGAGATTGGTTGTTATTTCCAAAGAGTTATGTAGAAATCTCAAGGGGAAAGCATAGCCTGAATTATTCTCGACTCACGCAATTTTCTTCGCTGTTTCACATTCGCTTTTCCCCAATGTCACGCAGCATTTATTATGCCACATTGTGTACTCTCAAGGTTGTTTTCGCAATAATTTGAATAACATCAGTGCAAAAGTTCACTCTGTTTTTCGCATGAATCACTCCACGGCACGCCACATTTGCGATTGATTGATTATTTATAAGATGCTATGGGAGTACAATGATCTACGGCTTCTAGGTCAAAGCGGCTCGATTTTCATAGCGAAGGTTACGCTTAATAATTACGAATGAGTTATAAAAAGAGTCGGGTCGCGTACGATTCATGAAAGCACATTGTGGGCGGACATAATTATGCTTGCTCCTTACTGTTATTCGGACGATGATCGATACGACTAACGCGATTCATTGATTTTCGCTTCTATTGACAGTGAGCCGATGAAAATTTGATAGCAATCGAAGAAAATATGAAAATGGAAAGACGTACGTACCATGAGGAAAGCCTGCCGTGAATCATTTGTAAATATCAACGATTTGCATGAGATTTTGCGGTAGCAAAGCAGAATAAAGGATGTAACGAAAATGCACGCGATCGTTGCAATCTTACAAAGTGATAGCCTAGCCCTACCAACAAGCTTGTTTACTTGGCGACGCCGGCTATCCTCGTATCGTCTTGCATTTCGACGACGATGGTGTCAGGATCGGATACCCTGTTGGCAGAAATGCATCCGTTTGCGATAGTCGTTGGCAGAACGGTCTCCGACTAAAAGAAATATCCCGAGTTAATTTTGTTTCGTTTCACTCCAAATAGCGTTCGCACGGTCTCGCAATGGTCGTACTTGATAAGCTGCTGCATCCAACGCCATCAGCTCCTTCTTCGACAATTGCTCGACCACAGCAGCGGCGTAACAATCTCCCAGCATGTTATTCGTGGTTCGAATGCGATCCCTGGATGTAGAAATTGTTAGTGAACTTAGTACTTATTGCTTGTTATCGAAAGAAAAATGCTGTGTTACTTACACGAACCAATCGATGGTGAATAAAAGAGAGACATTGTAAACAGGAGCATCGATGGCGCTTAGGACAACCAGAAGGAGAACCAAGGCGGCGCTTGGAACTGACGCCGATGACACGGACGCAGCGGTAGAGGTTAAACTTAGAGAAGAACGATGCCATATTGATGTAAATGGGGATCGTTGTAAGTAACGAGTTCAAGCAACGGACTAAATAAGGAAAAACTTACATAACCGTTATAATTTCGCCGAAGCCCAAAACCATGCCATGCATCTGCGCGATGAAGATACTAGCTACGGCGACGAACAGCGCTGTCCCGTCCATGTTAATGTTGCAGCCGATCGGCAGAACGAATCTGGTGACTCTAGGATCGACTCGAAGCTTATCCGTCATCAGGCGAAAAGTGACCGGAAGTGCAGCAGCCCTGTACAAAACTGCGTTAGAAAAGATCGGGCAAAGCAGATGTCGAGTGATAAAGAAAGATCATTTCTCCGTGCTGCGTAGCTGATGTCCATGGACGAAGGGTCATTCTGGCGTAGTGTGATCGTAATTCGTAAATTCTAACACAACTTCCTCGACATAGTGCGCTTTCGAGCGGCGAATAATGCAATGAAATGGATAAAGCACGAATTGTACGAAGCGAATAAGAAATTCGATGAAAAGATACGCGTCAAGGTCGATTGATAGAGCGTTCGGTGGTACAAGTGGCATGGACAGAAAGGTTTCGAGAGACTAATAACCAGAATGACCGTAAGACGAACTGAAAATCAACCAGGGTTAATGTCGACGTCGAACGGAACACTGACGATTCTTCCATCGTGTCTCGAAATCAGGCTAACTCCTGTAACAGACAATCGCATGTACCTTCATGTTGCGGCCATCGATTACTTACCAAGGCCACCCTCGGTCTCTGAACCACCTGCAAAAGGCCGCGTGCAGCGCGTGTTCTAATACATCATCATGATATTCATACAGTCTCTGTTCAGATACACTAAGAGCTGTTTCTCTCAGTCGCACAGTGTACGCACAGTTGTGTACGCTCTCTTCTGGAAAAAGTTAATCCACATAGAAAACAAGTTGAATTAGATATTGCCGTTGCAGGGCGTTTACGATCTTGAGCGCCGCAATGATGGGACGGAAAAGGTTCGAAGCACGTTAAGAATCATTGCAACCGTTACACACGATGTACGAATGCTTCTCTGTCCCACGATGCATCGAAAGGAACGAGCGGGGAATAAACGTCTGAAGAAGGAAAGTGGATAAATGAAAGGAGAACAGGGGTCGGATCAAGTGAATTTTGGTTACTTGACGAATGCTGATGGACAAACTGAAAAAATGATCGTTGCTTCGCGTGATCCGCGATAATGAACAGTTAAAGAAATAGAGAATGATCGTAGTTCGGGTGTTCTGGCCAGTGATGGACGGCGCCGGCAAACCTGGAAGAGCGGGCTCGACACGAGCAACCAATATTTTTTTCAGCTTTCCTCTTAGAAAATTTTCTTGGAAAATACTTAAATAAATATCATATATGGCACGAAGCCTGTTTTGGCGGTCTCGTCTTCCTCTATCCTTCCTCTTACGAGGGACAGAAGATTCGGATAATGGAAGCCCTTTAAGTCTTCCACGCCAAGAATCAGTCCAGGTGACACGGAGTCAGCTGATTTCCGGCTAAATACACACGGACATAACCAGGATATTTCCGTGCACTTATACAGTTTTTGTTTATGATTTTATCCTTTTTCGTTGGTCTACTCTCTGTTGCATATTTCATATCATCAATGTCATCGAAATTTCGGTAATACATTCGATTATTTCGGTAATACATTCGATTATTTCGGTGATATCCTTATCATTTTCGGTCAGAGATGCGTTTAAACATTAAAACATCACCGAAAGTTCGTCGATAATTACTACTAACCGGGAGTATCTGCATCCTAAGTGCCACCCAGAACTGCATACCTCTCTCCCTTTCTCTCTCTCTCTCTCTTTCTTATTGGTCATGAGGAGTTTCCCCGCGAACAGCGCGGAAACATTAAAGAAACATAAAAGGTTCAAAGAGGAATCGAATGAATGACGGAAAGTAGGATTCGATAGCGTTCGACAACGTCTTCGAAGCGAATCGTAACTGTGTTCTAACGTTGTGAAACGCTGCTGGGAAAGTATCAATCTGGGAAGGTGTACAGGACTAAGGCCTCGCAATGCCTCCTCTCGGCTGGCTGAAACATATTGTCTCTATCAATCGATTCAAACGCATGCGTCGACCTGTTATTTCGAGTCTTGATCGCCTTGCAGTTTCCTCGAACGATCGACAAACGTAATCGACACGATGTAAAATAAAAATAAAAGGCACGACGAATTCGGTTGGCAAGAGACCCGATGGTAATGAATCGCGATCAACCGAGTAAAAGAATCAAAAACTAAATGACGATGACGACCGAGGCCATGTGAGGTAGGCGATATGGGTACTCTGAAGGTCGGGCTGAGTTCGAAGATCGACGACTCACGTTGATGACATGGCGAATGCGGTGAGAGTACCCTGGGCGAGGCCGGTGTAGAATTTAAAGGGGTTCTTTCTCACGAAGGCCAAATAGATCAGCTGCATGATCACCAACTGATAGAAAAACACACCGATCACGATCGTAACGATGAACCAGGCGAGCTGCGACATCACCAATGCCAGATCGGCGACACCGAGTATTTTGCCGGCAATTACCGAGGTGATGCCTACCGGTGTCATCCTACGAGGAAACGATTTTCATGTTTAAGCTGCTCATCCTTCCATCGAATAAGCGTCTTCATACGTACCACATTACAGTCGACACCATTCGCATGATAACCTCGAACACAGCTTTGAAAAAGTCGATTACGATTTGGCCTTTCTCGCCGAGAGTACCTAAGAACGTGCCGAACACCAGGCAGAAGAATACTATGCCCAACGTGTTCGTGCCGCTTCTGTATTGTGTTACTCTCATCAATTCATCGTCCCCGAGAACGTCTGAAGATATCGAGTCGGTTAGATTTTGAAAGGGCATCGTTTTTGGAACATATACGGTGTGAGCCTGCCAGAAAGATTTCGTGTAATGAATAGAATATACGTATAGATGCGATTAATAATGGTGAAAATGCGTACCTGCTGAAACGCTGCTTGGAAAATATTATCCGGAAACATATTCCTGTAACACGCGAAATACGGCGCAATTTTCATAACTAGTTAATCGATAGCTGCGTTTATCGACGATATGCGCTATAATTTCGTTAGCCGATAGCATGCACCGCAAATGCTTTGAACTATGCTTTAAACGGATTTCTTTAGCACGTATAAATAAAGTATATGCGATCGATACTTTTAATCCCGTCATGGTTGGTATCATTCCCAATTGTTGGAAAAGTTCACCGGTCGTGAAATTACACGACCTTAATTCCCGCTGGAACGCTTATGTAGTTCCAATAATTTATCAGAATGTGTAAATAGCCAAAATGGAGAAAGGGTTTTTACTCCGCGAATCGATGAGTCGATTGTTGATAACCGTGTTTAATCCGGACAACGCTGTCGTCGTGGTTTGGCTTTATTATACCGGACAAGCAATGGAATCAATGAGAATAATCCAATAGCACGCAAGGCATGCGATGAAAGTTACCGCGATACCCCTGTCATCGGAGAGTACAGTGGAACGAGTCAAGCGTTGCTCCGGCGACGAGGTAAAGGACTCTACTTTTATCGTAGGAAAATTCCGGGACAGTGTTGGCGTACGTGTCGACGCAGAAGTACAAAAATAACAAGTATGATCGATATCTAACGACTAACACTATTTCATAAACGAAGAAGATAGGAATACTATCTACCTTCCCAAATCGAGAAGGCTGTCCAAGATGTTAACGGCTCTCCCGCTGTGCGAGGTCGCCATCGATTTTCTAATTCCAGGATTACCCGGATGAATGAGCAGAACCAGGACGACACCAAGGACAGCGTTCAGTAACGACGTGAGTATAAAGTACACCAAAGTTCTGACGGCGATCATTCCGTTCATTCTTGCGTTCAAACTTGCTGAGCCTGTAAGTTGTAGACGTTACACGATTAGCGTTGCTTCGGCATAATCAGTTTTTAATATAGTTTTTATTAGCTCAGCTCTTCTCATAACGCATCGAGTTACATGTAGTTACCTGATATGAGACTGGCAATCACTAGTGGTAAGATCATTAACTTTAACAACCTCATGAAGAGCTCTCCAGGATAACTGATTAGCATAACTGCGTCATCGCCGAGGCTCAAGGGTCGTAAACCGAACCCTGAAAAAATAACGAGATTACTGCTATGACAGCTGCTTCTAGAAGGCTTAAGTCTATTCAAGGTGAATGTGACGAAGTGGCACAGCAGAATGAAAACAAGTTCAGTTTCTGAAATTTTACCAGTAAAAAGTTATATCTGTATAATACACGAGACCATGTACGGATGATAACATCGCTTTAAATTTACTAGATATGATCTTTGTGATAATAATTTTTTAAAAATAATAATATTTTAATGCGTAGAGATATAAAAATAAAGTGTGTAAGCGAGCTGAGAAGGCGACATGGGAATAGCAAGAGAACGCTGCAAAAGAGGCTACTTGTGTCCTTGTCTAATAATGCATGCAGATTCGTATATTAAATATGTAAGTGTAACACCGATCAACGAGCAGCATCAGTGTGCATGCCTGATTAGGTAAGGACGGAAGACATCTCTATGCAGAGATCTCTTTCTATTCCTATAACGCATACACTTACACAGCGATACATATTTTTATATCTCTATGTTTTAGTGCCAGTAACTGACTGTCGATTGTCTATAAACGCGAGCGAGTTGTAGAAGGAATTGCTTTATCGACGAGTAATAATGCGAATGTAAAAGGATACGCGAGAAATTGGGCGTGCCATTTAATGTAATTGCGAATGATTAGAAAAGAGTATTTCCAAATTCGAATTCGCTAACATCGCCACAGATGTACACTGTAGCAATTAAATCGAAGCGTAAATGAAAATACGTCGACGGTCATCGAGTCATTTTCAAGAGAGTCGTTTTCAACGTAATTCTAAAGAAAGGTTAGTACGTTCGTGTTCAAGGTTGTCCTTCCTGTTTCTAGGTGATAAGTTAGTTAAATAGATGAGACTTTTAACGGAAACCTTTCGTCGATGATTGTCACCTTTTAACAGGATAACACGTTAGCGTTTTATGTAACAAAATTTTAACGTGGATCGTCTCGGTTAATGGCGCGCGGGATATATCCAGTCTATATCCCTTCTCGTTGTCAATGTTAATTTACAGCAAGCAATTCGACTCGCGAGGGAACATCATTGACAGATATAGTTTCAACGATTACGAAGACCCGATCGTTAAGTAGCGCGCATAATCATTTATTAACACGTGTATGGCGTTCGCACACGTGACGAAACAGAAAACTCGCATTTCGTTTGCGTAAAATTCTAATAGGGAAGAGGGAGATAGAAAAGGATGGAAGAAATGAAGGAACAGAGATGGGCTTCTATCTACGACTGCTATCGATCGGCAGAAAAAGTAAGATCGGCTCGTATCGGATGAACTCGACCTTGGCACGCTTTCCCGTAATGGACGAAAGCGTAAGGAGCTTTTGGCATGGCCCTGTCATTATCTGGAGTACGTGATGTAGCTCGGAACTCGTCCTTACAACTTTCATCGTATTTACTATAAATAAAAAGTTGATGGAAATTTTGCAACCTCATTGAGTAGATACTATAAGGAAACCATGTTTTCTCAAGTTTCAAGCTCGATGTGTAACCGATTGACATTTAGTTGACATATCGATGATTCATTGACTCGAGAGAGAAAAGAAGTCGCCCCGACGTACGCGATGAATCAGGTCAACGTATAAAATTAATATTATCGTAAGGATGTTCGACGTCGTAGATGAGTAAACCGAATGTTCGATCGATTTTGATATTTCTTCGTACTTACCGAGTATTACGCCGAAGAGAACACCGGAGAGGGTAACTATGAGAAGAAGATTTTCCCGCATGAACTTTCTGGTGTCGGCGGTCACCTTACGGGGAC